>NW_020855836.1:0-628 GCF_000972845.2 Larimichthys crocea
GTGACTTCGCCTCTGAAAACGAATCAAGTTTTAGGCAGCTGATGCCAAAAGTGCGACCAATGTTTACCTTTTGCTATGACGATGATCATGGAAGCAGCCACCCATAGGCTTGGCGTAGTTATGATGGCGCTCGATGGTGTATTCATGCGGGTTGATGTAAACAAAAACTTTTTTGAAAAAGATGCTATGTGCACGATGTTATTTTGGAAAACGGAGGGAGGGAAATATTCCTTTCTCAACATACCTGGCTATGTGTAAACGTAGCCTAATGTCTTGTGCCTCTCCAAACTTGTCGGATAAGGAGTCGCATTAAACAATGTGTCTGTGATCGATGACTGAGTTTGCGTTGACGTCTTGCTGGTTGTGGCACTGGCTTTGTCTTTTTGTTTCTTTATTAATTCGCCGTGAGTGACTGTGCTTTTGTTTGAGATGGTTGAATAAATTTGTAGTGTTACCAAGAGGAGCAGCTATTACCTTGTAGCAAATCTTATGTGCTGCTGCTTCTCGTCGGATTCTTCTCCTTCGCTTTCAATCTCACTCACTGTTTTTGAACACCAAACGACACACCTCCTTACTCTTCAGCTGCGTGAGGGAGTATGGGCTATCCTGTTAGTCAGCATGAAGTGGA
>NW_020855837.1:0-665 GCF_000972845.2 Larimichthys crocea
CGCATCATCTGTAAACTAGAATCTAGAGCTGTTAAATAAATATAGTGGAGAACAAAATATTTCCTTGTGACATGTGGACTAGAGCTCAAACGTAGCATTAAAATGATGTACTCGAGTAAAAGTACAACACTACACTTGGGAATACTCTTACACTGTTATACTAGGAGTATCAGGATTATTTAAGATTTTAGTAACATGTAAATTAACATAAATATTGATCAGCCCACATGTGTGTGTGTTATTTTATGTAAGCATTTAAATTTGTAGTGCATATAAACCCACAGTTACAGTTAATTAATTGTATATTAGTAAATTAATAGATTTTTTTCCACTGAGACTAAATGTGTCCCACAAGATTTTACTCTGGAAATACACATGTTGGATCCTAAAATACTCATTCTGCAAATTTGAATTAAACAGAAACAAAACAAATCTACATTTTGAGCTGAGTTAATACAAAACCAAAAGGGTATATGTGCACCCATAAATATGATTCACCTTTAAAATCAGACTTAACATCCAGACAATAAACTTCAGATTACTACTTTTTTTTTTTAACAATGTCAGGTATACTACTCGTATAAAGGGCTGATCCACCTTTTGAATCATATAGTGGGAATGTTTGGACTGTTATATCTCAGCATTTGGTTTGTTGAAGCCAGAGT
>NW_020855838.1:0-757 GCF_000972845.2 Larimichthys crocea
TTTTGTTGATGAGCCCCACCACAGCCGTGTCGTCCGCAAACTTGACGAAGAGGTTGGTGTTGTGTGTTGGTGAGCAGTCATGGGTCAGCAGGGTGAACAGTAAGGGGCTGAGCACGCATCCTTGGGGCGCCCCTGTGTTCAGCGTGATGGTGCTAGATGCGTTGCTGCCGACCCGTACTGCCTGTGGTCTTCCGGTCAGGAAGTCCAGCAACCAGTTGCAGAGTGAGGTGCTTAATCCAAGACAGTCCAGTTTTTGTATCAGCTGCTGGGGGATGATGGTATTGAAAGCTGAACTGAAATCTAAGAACAACATCCTCACATATGAGTCCTTAGAGTCCAGGTGGGTGAGAGCTGAGTGGAGAGCGGTGGTGATTGCATCATCAGTGGACCGGTTGGCCCGATATGCAAACTGGTAGGGGTCCAGGGACGGAGGGAGGATGGATTTAATGTGCTGCATGACTAACCGCTCGAAGCACTTCATGATGATGGGGGTCAGTGCCACGGGGCGGTAGTCGTTGAAGCAGGAGAGAGAAGCCTTCTTTGGAACCGGGATGATGGTGGTGTACTTGAAGCAGGTGGGGACAACAGCTTGGCTCAGGGAGGTGTTGAAGATGTCTGTGAGGACATCTGTGAGCTCCTCTGCACAGTCCTTCAGCACACGACCAGGAATGTTGTCAGGTCCTGCAGCTTTGCGAGTGTTGATCCTGGAGAGGGATCTACTCACACTTGCCAGAGACAGGGACAGCACCTGGTCATC
>NW_020855839.1:0-550 GCF_000972845.2 Larimichthys crocea
GGTTCAAATTTGTAGTTTTTAGAGTAAAACCTTGCAAACTATTGGATGGATATCCTTTTATTTTTCATGTAACTTCGTCGTCATCATCATCATCATCATCATCATCATCATCATCATCATCATCATCATCATCATCATCAAAAAAAACTAAACTAACTGGCAAAGCTGGCATGCTAACAGTGTAAATCAAAATAGTAAACCTGCAAAATTTCACCAGGTAAACATCAGCATGTTCACATTATCATTGTGAGCATATTAGCCTGCTGATGTTAGATGTTAGTTACTGGTTCACGCGTATTAGCCAAGTCTAGACATGACCACCTGCCTAATATTGTGTACGTCCGCCTTGTTGCTGCCAATGCCACGATGCCAAAACAGCCCTGACCCGTCGAGGCATTGACTCCACTAGACCTCTAAAGGTGTGCTGTGGTATCTGGTAGCAAGATGATGGCAGCAGATGGTTTTAGGTCCTGTACTTTGTGAAGTGGGGTGTCCATGGATCAGACTTGTTTGCCCAGCACATCTCACAGATGCTAGATTGGATTGAGAT
>NW_020855840.1:0-692 GCF_000972845.2 Larimichthys crocea
CGACGCCCTATCACCCCAGAGGGAATCCAGTCGAACGTTTTAATAGAATGTTGCTGAGTATGTTAAGGACACTTGAAAACAAAGACAAATCGCAGTGGCGGAACTTCGTGAAACCTCTTGTACACGCATACAATTGTACGAAGAATGATGTAACAGGGTTCAGTCCTTACAAGCTCATGTTCGGTCGTCAACCGAGGCTACCTGTTGATCTGGCCTTCGGATTACCTCTGAAAGATGGTGAGTACAAGTCTCACTCACAGTACGTTCAAAGACTCAAGTCCCATCTGGAAGAGAGTTACAAGATAGCCATCCAAAACGCCGCTAAGATAGCAGCGAGGAACAAGGCAAGATTTGACAGTCGTGTCACTGCCTCTAAGTTAGAGACTAATGATCGGGTGTTGGTGAGAGCTGTCCGCTTGCGCAGCAAACACAAGCTTGCCGACAAGTGGGAGACAGATGTATATGTGGTGGTGAAACAAGCTGGAGATCTCCCAGTCTACACCCTCAGACCAGAGAACATGGAAGGACCCTTGCGGAACCTTCACAGAGATCTCATTCTTCTGTGTGTAGTGAAACAATGGGTTTCTGGCACAGATTACATTATCATTGTACTTCTCGAGAGGCACTTCCGCGAAGAAGTGACCTCCTGAGGTGTCTTTGGTTTGCTCAGATAGTGTTCCTGATGATGGTCT
>NW_020855841.1:0-136 GCF_000972845.2 Larimichthys crocea
CGTCCTAAATTGGCTAAGGGAGACCCTCACTGCATCCTGATTAAGGAAGTACTGTACAAAATGCGTGTAAAAAGATGTATAACAGTGTGTGGTTAGGGGTTTTACGGCCTTAAAAAATGTATAATAATTGTAAAAC
>NW_020855841.1:146-1116 GCF_000972845.2 Larimichthys crocea
CTCAGCAGTCACTCACACACAGACAGAGCACAGCTGCAGTTACAGCTCTGACCTGCAGCTGACCCTGGTTGCTCGGCCCTTTGACTAACTTTGTTTAAGTCTCTGTGCTGCTGCAGTGTCAGTAATAATGTATATCAGGCACACTCTACATTTATTTAGTCTGATTACCTGAAACACATTTTGCTGCGAGGTGTAAAGGGAGCGTCACACTACCCGACTTTTACAAACAACGGTTCACGCGTGGCATCTTCTCTTCGTAATGTGGGTGGGAAGCCAGTGAGGGATCAGATAAGATAAGATATGTGTTTAATGATCTCCTGCTGCGGAAAAGTCACTCGTTACAGCAGCTCAAAGAACAACAAGGAGCATAAGAAAAATACTCATGAATAAAAATAATCAAAGATACACTAGAAATTGAGTTACGGGTTATTGGATAAGCACACATGTGGCGCAGCACTATATTAACCGGTATACATGTATATAAAAGTAATATATGTCTACAAAAACAAATAAACTATTAAAGGGAACGAGCAGTTTTTCTGTAGCTGTGGGCAAAAATATGAATTTCATTATAAACTGATCCGTCTGCTAAAAAAGTGACAGCGAGCGCTCGGGCTCGTACATCACCGCTTCAGCTTTATCTGAACATCCTGACGGATCACGAGAGCAGAAATCAGCCTCAGGCTGGTCATTTGTCATTTCAGCCATCAAACCAAAGCCACACACACACACACACACACAGTAACACTGTGTAAATGCAGACCTGTGTGTTTAACCTCACACACACACACGTGTGCAGGGTCGTCATGGCGAAATGTGTCCCGCGTAAGCAAACACACTTCCACTGTTTGAGTGTGTCGGACGACCTTCCGGAAGGGCTTGAAACGCTCTGGTGTCACAGCGGAGGGCAGCACGAGATAAATGTTTGCAGGAAGGTATAAACCCTGAGGCCTGTGTGTGTGTGTGTGTG
>NW_020855842.1:0-23960 GCF_000972845.2 Larimichthys crocea
CATGCAGGTAGAGCCATTTCTGCCACAAGCAATGTCATCGGTTCAGCCAAACCTCCTGTCCAGTGTGTCTTAGCAGAACAATAGCAACACAGTCCTGTCCTGCCTGGACTTTGTCCCAGGAGGGGCCAATGGCGTTTGGCTCCAGATGCTTCCATTAAATGACATCTGACTGGATTCTGTTGCCGTTGACCCAGATTAGATTAGATCCCCTCCTTCACCATGACATGCAACCCAGTCCGTGCTGAATGAAGGTTTTCTCGAGCATGCTGCTGTACAAACTGATGTCACTTTGGTCAAGAATGCTTGGCATTCAAAGCAAGAGCCAGGCCAGCCACCGAGACACTCCCTGTGTCCCTGTGAGCATCTTCCCATCTTGTTTCTTGGGACTGGAGGAAGTGGTGTGAATTGTGTTAGGCATAGCCAGCCAGGCAGCAAACACAAACTCTGCATTGTGCACAGGATCTCCACTGTTTGTCAGGGAAACACAATTAAATGATGGCATTTGACAGGTTCACTGTTCACTGGAGGTTCACTGTTCATCATGTGACAACTGGTTTGTTTTCTCCAGACGACAGAGTGATGATGTGCAGTGATCTGTTCAGAAGCAGGTTGAGTTGTCTGTTGACTTCCACAGGGTTACGGGTTGAATTTATAAAGATGCTATTTGGTTTCCACGTCCATCTGTCTTTTGATGTGTTGTATTCATAAAGAGTAGGTATGACTCTGTTCTTTCAGTTGGCCATACTAACTTTCCACAAGGGCGAAGTGTCAGTAAGGAGAGTTCAGCTGTTTTCTATTTGAAACTGCTTTGTATTTTTCAATGCACTGAATATCCCCTCTGCCATATGCTTTAATTCTGCTTTCAAACTTTTTGTTTTCCTATATTCAGACAAACAGGAACAGACAGAAACATTCATTACCTGCTTCAGTGGTTTACGTCTGATCCTAACTCAAAGGTGGCACTAGATGGGACGAAAGCACAACCAAGAAATTACCAAATGTTTGAATGTGCGTTTCCTTTCTCAAGTTGCCATAGCAACCTTCTATGCACCGGAAGCACTAGTTTACTTACATGCTTACAGACGTATTTTAAACGTCCTGAGTTATGTTGGGAACATCGTGACTCTGTATGTCGAGGAATAGCATCATCAGCTCCTCTGGGCGTGAGGCTCACACAGATGCAACAGCTGACAGCACTTCTGCAGTGCCTCATCATGGCGGAGCAAAGGATAAATGTGGAAATCTAATTGTCAGACTCTTCATCGTTAGTCCTCCTCAGCACTTATACTTTCAAAGTCAATTATAAAATGGCTTATGGTATATAATGGTACAGCATCGTTGAGAAGTCTTGAATGAATGCAGGCCCTCGACAAATTTGTCAAATTCTGTAAAAGGGGTGAAACATATGAATGGAGAGTAAGGCGGATGTCAAGCAGGCGTCATTATGTAAGTCGGAGAGCTGCCGGTGCAGTCTGAGGTGTTTGTTGAGGAGGAGGAGGAGGAGGAGGAAGAAGGACAGCTGTGAGCCTGTCAGGTCAGGTCAACCAAGCAGGCATAAATGTTCTCCCTGAATCCTGATGGTGATGTAATGTAACGTAATAACACAGGCAGATAAAAGTTGTGGAAAACTGTATGAAGTGTTTTTAAGAAAGTATGTGAGAGTAATTGTTTGTCAGTTTGTTAAATGAGTTGAATTATTTTGTTTTTATATGCATATTTAATACCGTATGACACTGTAGCAAGCAGCTTCATTCATGCTCCTTTTACACGTGTAAACTTCAGTGTTGCAGGGTTTTACATCCTTCCAAAATACAAACATATGAATATCACTTCCAGTCTGACCTGCTGCAGTAGTGAATCAATCTATTTAATACAGTACAATATTTATGCCTTTTATTGTCCATTCCTCTTATTTCTAAACTCCTGGGGTTAGTGGCTTAACTTCCTTATATACATGTGCGATTATAGTTCACTTTATATAAATACTACAAACAAATTTTTCACCATAATAACATGAAGATCAGTGTTTTTTTTAACCTTACTGCTTTCCAGCTCACATCAGTGCATATGATACAACTCCACATTGGGAACCAGCCTTACCACACCCTCTTTGTCTTTCATACATCACCGCACTTCATGCAAATAAGGGTTGAGTGGCACAGAGATGACTCATTTTCACCAGGATCACAATGCGGCCAATGTCGCAAGCACAGAAGACAAGATTTGATTTTGGACCTTAGCTACAGTGAGCTTGGAGGGTAATCTTGCATCAGTCTAAAAGACAGTGTAGTGTCGACAGAAAATGTTCCCAACATGTCAATTTAAGAAGATAAAAGCCTTGAAGGAAATAAGTCATTTTTGTGTCACTACGTATGACAAATAAAGACATACTACAATGATGTAACTGTGAAAAAGCTTTAATGCTTTTTGGAGACCTCAACTACCTTGAGTGCTGCATAGTATATAGCCCAGAGTCATTCTGCAGATGGCTGTTTTGAAAGTTGTTGAAGCCTGGGGCTACAGGAAGTCACAGGTGTGAGTGAGGCGGACAGAGCCATTAACGACACACCACACTGCCCAAACCAGTTACCAGTGATGGTGCTGATGCAGTGTGCATACATACAAGGCACACAGGAGGCAGGGGATAGATATATCAATATGAATGTTATTACAAGTGGTATTTTAACATAAAAAATATAGATAATAATGTCTTTCATCTCAAGTAAGATACATCTTTGACAAATTTAAGTCTCCTGTTAGCTTTGGTTATAGTTAGCTGATTGTCCCCTGTCCTGCATCGCTATTGGCTACTGGAAAGCAGTCATTAGTTATACACCTTTGCTTTGTACAGTTACATTATTTATCGTTGTTTATTGCTAAAATGAGAATTGTCACAGCACTTACTGCTGCACTAACACTTTCTTATTGCACTGTACCTTGATTGTTTCCCTTCTCTTTAAGTCGCTTTGGATAAAAGCGTCTGCAAAATGACTAAATGTAAATGCAAATAAAAGTATCTTCTTTTTGCAAACCAAATTCCTCTGAGAAATGATAGGAAGGTATAAATAGATCAAATAGAGGCAATTTGTTTTCTCAACAAATATAAAGCAGGAATTCTGTCTGTTAACAGCTAGTAAAATGTTCTCAACCTAGACCACATGTAATCAGTTTAAATTTCCTCTAATGCATTGCAAACAATCCAAGACATGGTCTAATCTGTCTCTGTTGGGTTTTCTGTTCATAAATCTTGAAAATCATAAATCTAGTCCCTAAATTACTCCCAACTCCTGTGCTGTTTGGGTCCAAACCCAAGCTATTGCAGCAGGGTTTGATCATTTCCTTAGCACACAATGTGTTTTCATTTTCAGATTCTATCTCAGTGAATGACACAGAAACAATCGCAGCATATTGCAAACCGGCTGCAGAGCTCCGACTGTGGTAAACATGGGCACCAAAAAGAAGCAGCGCTCGGCCAAGAAGAATGCAGAGGAAAGGTTTGGATATAATTCAAACTGTAGCCTACTCAGTAGTGATTTATGATTTTAGAAGTAGTGAAGTACATTAGGTAATGCATGCTTAAGTAAAAGTACCACTAAATGTACAATTACCCCAAGAAATTACTTAATTACAGTAACCGGGGTAGTTGTAATTCATTACCTTAATTAAAAAGCTGTTTACAGGCACTTGACTGAATAAACAACATTTGAAAACTTAATTGGTTGTAATTATTTATTGACTTTAACACAAAAGTCGTGCATGTGTAACATGCTGCTGCAACTCAAAATCTGAACATGTATTTGTTCAGATATTATTTTATTGTTTGATAGTGCACACAATAAGGTCTACGGTATTGAAGTAAAATCCCAAGGTCCCACTTCAGATGCTTCCCAAATATTACGTTTTCACTTATGCTATTTTTAACATTGTCCTACAGTTGTTTCAGGTTTTACGTAACACCCACCCACTCCTGATAAAGTAAGCCAACACTCACTCACTCTTAGCCATGCAGTAAAGCCATATGGGACTTCAGCTCTCATTAGACCAGGACAGCGTGAAATAAGTAGGCTGAAAGGCATCGTTCAACCCAGTGGGTGCGCTACAGGCCGTTAATATATAACTGAGCCCTTTACAGACATGTATACATAAAAAACAAAGCCTAATGAATTCTATGTAAAATAAATATTCCTGTCAGAAACATTATTCTTTGTTGAAGCTGATTTAAATATAAAAAAAGTGCCATTAGTAAGTAGGAATATATTTATTGCAGTGTTTATTAGTAATGCATTTAACATTTATTTGGTTTAAAACCTTTTAAGTTTGCATTTTGCCGCTTGATTTTGAAACACAGTAAAACCCTTGCATTAAATATTACAGAGTAACTTCTCTGTCTGAGGACACGCTGCAGTGACAGGAACACTCAAGTTAAGTGCAATAGTAAGTTTATTGAGGAGATTGCGTAGGTGGACGTATTTATAGAGGACAATGTCAGTGCAGACTCCATGCAGACCTGGTGGCATCACTGGGGCTGCACTGTGATTATAGGTGAATAATCTAGCTGACGTATGTGAGAGGTGTGGGACCGAGCAAGATGGACAGACGGTGACGAAGCCATCTGTTTCTGGACTCTCGAAGGAGCTCCAGCTTTTTTCTACAATATACACGCAGGTGACAAAATAAAGGAAAAAGTTGAATAAATAAGATAAGAAACATTTCAAATGGAGCTTCTGCCAAACAGGTGCACTATCGACTGCACATTTAATGACCGTGATGCTCATGCATTAGTGTGATATGTAAGGAAAAGCAGAAGAGCTGCTCTTCCTCAGGTGACCGAATGTCAATGCAGGACGTGATCAGACTAATCAGTCAACAATCACATAGAGATTATAGTCAGTCTGCAGCTCCTCGTGACAAAGATGAATGCAGATTTAGGTGGTGCAAAAAACATCTGCACTGGTTGACAGAGATGTAGGAAAATGGAAAAAGAAAGATGTGGTCAGATGAGTCATCCTTTTCCATTTTTTTTTTTGACAAGTGGGCGAGGGCATGTGTGGTCTTCTCAAAGAGAGTGGTACAGGTCTGGATTTGTCTCTGTTATGCTATAGGGGCATTTTGCTACCATGGTTTGGGTCCACCTGCCCCTTTAGAGGGAAGGGTCACTGCGAATCAATACAAACATATTCTGAGTGATAGCCTTTATCCAGTGATGAAATATTTCTATCCTGATGCGAGGGGCCTCTTCGAAGATGACATTGTGCCTATCCATAGGGCTTGAGGTGTCACTGTGTGGTTTGAATCATATATTAATCATATGCTATGACCCTCACAGTGATCGCATCTCAACCCAGTTAAACACCTAAAGGAGACACTACCATCATTAAAACAGGTTCGTGGAATCAAATCCAAGGACATTAAAGCTGTTCTGGCAGCATGTGGTGGCCTAACACTTCACTAAGACCCTTATGTTGGCTTTTTCCTTTAATCGGATGCCTGTCAGTAGAAATATCACATGAGGGCAGTGAGAGATCATTTACAACCTTTAATCATAGCAGCCTTGCACAATTTTTCCTGGCCTGCAGCATCACCTCGGGTAAAGCGATTTCATGTACTTCAAAATGGGAACGCTGTCAAACAGAAAAGCACTTCACCTTTAGAGGTTTGGGAAGCAAATTACTGTTAAGAGGTGGCAAGCAATCAGCTCATGTCAGAAACTGATTATCTCTCTAGTGGTTGAATATTAGCGAAACTAAAGCTTCATTATACAACTCGTGTGTCACATGTGACAGTTTTAGAAAAGTATTATGGCTCTGTAACTGCACTGTGTATTTTAACAGGATATTTATTTTATTTGAATGAACTTCAAATCTACTTTTCTTCTATTTCACCCTTTCCATGTGGTATTACAAGATACTATATATCAAATATATGAAAAATCGAATCTCGACCTGTGTGGCTCTTCCCGCATGTCGTTCCCCATCTTTCTCCCCACATTTCCTGTCGCTCTTCGGGTGTCTCTATCAAATAAAGCAAAGGCCAAAAAAATAATCTTTCAAAAAAAATATAAAAAATATAACACTATGATATCTTCTAGGTGGAAGAAGTCAGTAAATATAACACTATGATATCTTCTAGGTGGAAGAAGTCAGTAAGAAGGTTCCTGGTTCCAACCTCGGTTGGGGCCTTTCTGTGAGGAGTTTGCATGTTCTCCCTCTGTCTGCGTGGGTTCTCTCCAGGTTCTTCAGCTTCCCCCCACAGTCCAAAGACATGCACCTAATAGGTTAATTGGTGACTCTAAATTGCCCGTAGGTGTGAACGTGACTGTGAATGAATGGTTGTTTGTCTCTATGTGCCCTGTGATGAACTTGTCCAGGGTGTACCCTGCCTCTCGCTCAAAGTCAGCTGGAATAGGCTCCAGCCCCACACGACCCTGACAAGGATAAGTGGTTACAGAAAATGGATGGATGGATATCTGCTGGTAACACATGCAGAAATAAAGAATAGAAAATGGTTTTAGCCAATTAGCCATTTAAACCAATAAAATCCCCTTTCCTCTTCTCTGAGTAGCTGGCTAAAAAGACTTTTATAGTAGTTTTCTTGCGAAGAGTTAATGTTGGATCAAAAGGTATATACCACTTCAATACCACTGTCAATTAAACATGAACCAGTTGCAGGATAGGTCAGTTTAGCATAAAGGGGAAACCTGGCTGGACAATGTTCGACTCGGCCAAGAAATTTAAATCTGTAACTGTTTTTTGATTTTTGCATGGATTAAACAAATGAGAGATGACATGGTAATCTAGAAGTGCTGGTAGGCAGATTTTATTTTCTTTAGAAAGGGCCATGCTAATGGTTTCCCCATGATTCCAGTATTTATACTAACCTAGCTGCTGGCTGTAATGTAACTTCCTACAGATTATCCAAGATTATTTTTAATGTACTGTAACTCTCTGGCAGAAAGCAGCGTTAGGCCTGAGTAGTGGGGAAGAGCTAGTGTCATGCCAGAACCTGAGCTGGGCAATTTGGCAATATAACCGGGCTCAGCAGCCTCTATGGACATAATAACAGACAAAGCTAGAAAAAAGCTAAGAGAAAACAAGGGAGTAAATCTTGTTGGCGAGAGCTTCATGAAATAAAAGGCTAAAAGACAGATGTTGAGTTCGGTCTCTTACTGTACTATGTCTTGTGTTGTTGCATTTGTTCAATGTTTGGCTGTGTTAACAAAGTGGTCGACTCACCGCTTCCCGATCATAACTAATGTAATCATAACAAATACATGTGCACAACTGTCCATATTTATAACATCACTGTGAAACTGGGAGCACTAAATCCTAAAAATACCAATGAGGATGGGATGAAGAGATGAGGGTATTCACAGTTGTTAAGTATCATCTTACATATTTTTTTGACACCTGCAAACCTGGAGTGGTCGTGACCTGTTGTTGCCCCCGTGGAGGAAACACAGCGTCGCTCCCAAACCCAGCCCTCCCTGTCACCCCTCTCAGCCATCTCTGCCTTTGCCCTTTCCTGTGTCGTGCCAAAAAAAGACACCAGCCACAGGTGGTCTCTGTGCTTTATTGGTTCTGACACACATCTCTTGCCTTAAGAGCTTAGAGAGACAATTAAAAATTCATTAGGACAATGAAACGAGAGAGGATAAAAAAGAAACAGGACAGACAACAATACATAACCTTGCTGAGGCTCCTAAGTGCTCTGACCTATTGTCTACAGTGTCTCTTGCTGAAGGCATATTGTTATTTGTGTGTGTGTGTGTATGTGTGTGTGTGTGTGTTGTGGTGTAAATACAGAGATACAGAGTCTAATACAGAAAACAAGGCTGGTCCTCAGTTACCCTGAAAATCACACGACACGGGGACATTTATTTACCACCACTTTATTATTTGAAGTCCTGACATTCCCATCCCCTTCTGCGTTTAACTATTTTCAGTTTATTTTAAGCTCCTCAAAGCAGCTCGTCTACTCTCTACAAGACATTTGAATATATTTAAATGATTCTGACTAACAAATATCCACCATCTCTGTTTTTTGTATACTTGCAAATTAGTGTTTACTGTCTATCATCATCTTATTTATGAGGGATTGTATTTGTATTATGCTTGTTGAATCTTTCCTACACCTCTGATTAGATACCTACAGATGTTTTCCAGTCACAAGCTGTTAAACATGGCACTTTACGCACATTGTTACGACACAGTTGTCTCTACACAGCAGAGCTGTGGCGGCCTTTTTTGTTCCCCAAGTACATTCATTATGAAAAGTGGCTGTGTGAGTGGATAATTGTGTCGGAGTCCCATGTTTTATTCCACGCTCATGAAATTTCAAAAATATCACTGTCACATTATCCCTGGAAAAGTTGCTCTTACAGTTGTTCTCTGAGCTCTCAAATAAAATCAAGATTTCAAAGCTTGCAATTATGTAATTGTGGCATTTTTGTCTTGGAACTATAAACACCTGTGCTATAAGCAGATCTAATTATGACCAGTAGTCTGGTTTTCAAGTCATGATTGGTGATTCTTAATCCCTCTTGAGCTGCTTTTTCAAGGTGTCATCAGTGTCCTCAGGTGTTTAATGCAAGCAATTAAAAAATTACATTTATATATTACTAATTTGTTTTGCCATATTAGTTCAGCAAGAGACAGTTAACGTCATAGATTATATTAAAGGTTCAGTATGTAAGATAAACACTTGGACCCCACTGGTCCCAGCTCTGTTACGTTGTGCCCATGACACTGTTTTGGTCCGTTCTCCATGCAGCTTCATCACCCCACCAGGGGCTTTTCAGAAGCATAGCATTTTGCCTGCCAGTTAACTTGCTCAGTTTTGGTCATTTTTCCTTGGCTTCTACCATGAGTAATTAGGCTGCATAGTTCAATTGTTTCCCAGAAGTTTGTACAGGGTAGTCCGCCATGTTGGACCACCATTTCTACAGCAGCGGAAAGGACAAAATAAATACTGGCTCTAGATAAGGTCTTTTGTGCTTTTCACGTGTTTTGCAACCACTGTAGTTTCTCTGTCACACTTGGACTGGAAGGACGATGGAGGTGGTTGCAATTTGCAAACTACACCACTAGGTGCCACTAAATCCTACACACAATGTTTTAACACGTACAGTAGGTGCCTAATTGTTTGTATCATAAGCACACATATGCCTGAGGACCTGTACAGTTGATCAACATTTGGAGGCTGTAATGGGCAAAGAAATGTAGCAACGGCCCAACAAAAACAGTACTGAAAGAATGACTGTAGATACGTTGATAAAAACTGTCAATATGTATTTTTGTTGCATTTTAGTTGGATATAAATATATAAATGTAATTTCTAGGTGATATGGCTACTATAAATAAGAGTAATGTCTGACCATAAATGTACATTTACATTGGGGCCTGGAGAAAGGGAAATCTAACAGGCACTGTTCATAGGACCATATACCGATGTACTGGTCATATAGGGATCATATAGGAAGTGAAGTGAATGTTCGGAATACTGATGAGTCTGCACTGCAAATACAAGTCTGTTTCAGATGAATACACGATATTTCATAATATGATGTGTAAGTGACACACAAGATGATTTGTTACATAAATCCATACGAGTAGCCATGATTTAATCTCTCTCTCTCTCTCTCTCTCTCTCTCTCGTTTTTTCTCCTCAACTCTCGGGGGAAAGTGTCAACTAATTTATTTCATGGTTGAAGTGGAGGTTGGAGTGCGCTTATATCACATCACTGCTGACGTTATCACTCAGCCTCTTGGGCCCTTCGATCTCACTCTGTAATGTCTCCTCAATTTACAGAGTAATTCTTTCTTCATCTCTGCAAACAAACAGACACACACACAGCCTTTAAGTTAATATTTAGATCACCAAAGATCCTCTCCTCTAAGAAATCCTCTGTTTTTAGGCTTTAAGCTGTGCTATGTTTCAGCACACTAGACCTTTCTTACCTGTGCACTATAGAAGATTCCCTCATGCTGGGTATCCAGACATCCCGTGGTGTTACTGTAGCTCATTCTCTTACCTTGAATAACATGACAAATTTGATCCCAGTTGTATGAAGCCAATAATAAATGAAAAATGCTGAGGTGGTTTTCAAGCAGCTTGTGTAATTGCTAAGGCTTGTAAATCTAGCAGCAGCGAGCTGACTGCATTACTGTCACACTGAACCCCATTAAACCGACAAATGAAATGTTCCCAAACACATTTATTATTACCAAATCTGATGAAATTACCGTTGATGAATTCTGCACTACTGATACAACTCTGTACAGCGATTCAACAGCACAATAATAATCACTTGTTTTCTTACACAGAACCAACAATGATTTGGATGTTATTGAGTTCAACTTTTTTTTATATAATTGTGTCATGTTTTGAAACGTTTAGAAAAATAAGGACAGAAAATGCTTGTAAGTTTGTACATGTAAAATATTCATTCATTCACTGAACGTCGCACATGACATGTTTACATTTATTTTCTTTTTGTTGATTATAGTTATTGTACATCACAGCACCATTGATATTAAAAAATGCTTCCATGAGTGTGTTGGATTGTCAACCAATTGGCTTTAAAGGAATAGTTTGACAGAGAGTTGAATGACAACACTGACACCACTTTATACGGTAAACATGAAGCTACACTCAAGGGGGCAGTTAGCTTAGCTTAGCACAAAGACTGGAAATAAGTGAAAACCACTAGCCTGGCTCTCTCTGTGTTTGTTTAATATGTACAAAAAACAAAAAAGTGTAAATAGGATCCGGCCCGTGCAATATAACAATACTACTAATACTACTAATTAAATATAACATATTAATTGATCAACTTTATATGATGGTCGGTGGACAGTGTCAGGCTTAATAAGTCTTTATGCTGAGCTATTCTAATTGTCTCCTGTGACAGTGGTATCAATCTTATTCTCTCACTCTTGGCAAGAAATTAAATAAGCTAATTATCCAAAATGTGAAACTATTCCTTTAACGGGCACTTCATGGTAAATAAAACTAAATGTTTTTGTCTTTTACTGTCATTTTGATTGAGTCATAGAAAATAATATTGATGTCAAGAGAAAACGTCCTCCTTATCATGTTTATAAAATTCCCCTTTTTCGATTCTGTTGCTTGTTAAAAAAAAAAGATGAAATTCAACCATTTTATCCTGAATGATCATATAGCTGTTTTATGCTGCAAAAAGCTCTTTAATCTCATTTATGTATATTTTTTATATCATGTCAAATTGTACAATACAGAATTCCAAACAATACACAAGAGCTGACACACTTATTATATCCCGAATACATAGACCGGCACAGTATGAGGGTCTCCTCTAATCATATATTTTTTTTTTTATTAAAATCTCTGAAGTTGGTATCCCATTTATTTAGTCTATACTTATTTCATAAATATACAGATCATTCTTCCATTCACATTTGCTTAAAATATAACTAATATTATAAAACGCTGAAAATAGAAAATTAACTTTGTCAGATACAGCACAATGCAAATGACTCATGTAATAACTGATAAAGTGCATTTCTGATACTTGAGACAGATTATCACAATAGATTTTTTATTAGATGCTCAAAAATAAATCTATGTAACTGAATTCTATGGCATGAACTCTTCCCATAATAGAAACATTTGTCCAAAGAGTAGGCAATAGCAAGATTTCTAAACACAGAAACAACACCCCTTGTAAATTAATAGATGATAAACCCACCAATAACATTTTAAAAAGCATTCATTGTGGATGTCAGTGCATTTCCGGGAGTTACAGTAGGTTCGGTTCCTGAAGTTAATGAAAGGCTCGTGAATGTCTTAAAGCTTCAGGAAAGAAGTTTGACAAGTTTGAGAAGGGGACCAGAGAAGAGGATGTGGATTGTTGTTGCAGCAGAACAGACCTTTTCCTCAAACACTGCAGTCTGTGTTTCGTGCGATCCTGAAAACTGTTTTATCACGCAACGCATAGAGATTGTATGTCAAAAGACAAATTTCTGATTTAGCTTCTACTTATGATTCTCAATGACACAGAACTGCAATGCTCTGATGTTTGAAATACTGGTTTTTGTTCAGTTCACACTGAGTTTACATTACATTACATTAAAGGAATAGTTGTTGAAGACAGTTTGGGACATTACCAGAGATTGAAACCACTCGCACAGTACTATAAACATGAAGCTTGAGCCAGGAAACAGTTAGTTTAGCTCAGTATAAAGACTGGAAAGGAAACTGCAAGTCTGGCTCTGTCCAAACATGGTAAAATCTGTCTACCAGCACCTCTTGAATGAATAAATATCAGAGGAAAAAACTGAAAAAATATTCATGCATTCATTAAATATGATCCAGTTTTGCTAAAATCAGTGAAATAGTTGTTGGTCAAGAGGTGTGACTTAGTGGTGTACTTAAACTGGAGCTTGTGTGTTATATGGCATAAAAACAGCAATACAGGGCGTAGAGTGGGACTGACATAATGTCAAAGTTACATAATGTCGCTTTAATCCATAAAAAAAAAAATATATATAAAAAAAATAAAAATGACAGCCAGCACTAACCGGACTACACCATACAGCACCACGGCAGGTACTTTCCAAAAATACATGGTAGGTGTTTCGGCCAAACATATCGTCTTTCATCATCTATCAGAGGTGAACTCCAACCATTAGAGACAGAGCACAATTAAGGCGTGCCCACGCCAGACGGGAAAACAATTTGCTTATCCTTGTTGTTAAATAGCTACAAGCATTTTGTTAGCATATCACCCTTTGACAGTATAATTAGAGTACAGTTTTTTTTTAAAAAAATAGCTATTTCTCACTTGATTTATTACCTCAGTAAACCGTTTTTATGTTCTTAATCACAAGTTTCAGGTCTGATTCCACATGATGTGCAAAATGCAGATCCAGCTATGAAACTGGGCAGCGTTGATCAAATATGAACCAACTACATTGCCTATTTCTTCCATGAGATGTTTTCATAAAAATATTTTTTATGTCATTTTTAGCTGTAATACAAGGAAGTCTGTGAGCAGGCAGGTTGACATTATTCCTGCTCGAAAAGTCAAAACAGTTGTCCACAAAAGAATGGTTGGTGTCATGATAGATTCATAATTTATCATAGGTTTTTGTTCTTGGTTGCATACTGTGGCACTAATTGCTTTCCCCTCTGGTGGGTGTGGTTTTCAGGGTATGACAGCTCTGTGTCTCTAGTACCACTGAACTATAACATAGCCAAACTCTCACTGAAGCCAGTCGGGAAGAAGAGAAAACCCATCGTATCCATCAAGAAAAGCCTTCAGTGCTGTACTTTGCTCTCAATGAAGAAATGCTCTGATGAATGAATGAATTAACTGATGCTAGAAGCCTCAATAACATCTTTACCCGTTACTTCTCACACGAGCTATCACACAGACTCAGCGTTAAATCATCCTAGTAACTCGTACAGTAAGCACTGTGTTCGCACACAGATTCATGCATGAAGCCGAGCAAGATGGATTGTTGTGTGCTCTTGCAAGTCCAGCTAATAACCTCCTGTAAAACCTTTACAACTACACAAGATATGTATTTACCACACACACATAATCCATTGTCATCCCAAAATGTCAAACTATTCCTTTAAAGTAATAATAAAATTTACTGCAAAGTAGCTACAATACACGTGTTGCTTTTAAGTTCACGCCTCCCTTAGTTCTTCTCGCTGTGTGGGGGGGACTGGTCTCGCCGAAAAAGCAGGGTCACACCTTTCCTGAAGCGGCGGTCCCTGACACTGTAGATAATTACATTACAGCAACTGTTTCCTGTCAGGATCCAGAAGGCAAAAAAGGAAAAGTTACACCAGGTGTATCCCACCACATTCCCGAGCACAAACACTGCAATGGGAGTGAAGGATGCTGTGAAGGCGAATGTTAGTATGCCAATTGTCTTTGCAGCTTTGATGTCTGAAAAGGAAGGCCTGTGAGGGCACCCTCCCCCTCCTCCTACTGCCCCACCCTCAGTCAGACTACCCTCTGAGAGAAGTTTGCGTTTCCTGGTATACCGCCGGATGCTAGTGAACGACACAATGTTAACTGCTAACGTCCCACCGAGCAGTGTGAAGTCAAATGTTGGGAATAACAGCAAAATGTTTGCATCAGGTGGCAGCCGGCTTCCGAACAATAGTGGGATGTAGTTACACATACGACTGCACTCGTTGTACTCCAAAATAAAGTTGCTGCTGAAGATGAGAGGCGCAAGAGCCAGCAGGAAGCTGGCAGCCCACGAGAGGAAGATGAGGAGCAGAGTTCGTCTCCGGGTAACCAAGGTGTCCTTGTGGAGCGGCCTTAGGATGGCCACACTCCGCTCCAGTGTCATGAGGAAGATGGTGCTGATGGAGACGAAGGTGCATCCAGCAAACACCGGGCCAATCAGCATGCAGGGCTGCCAAGGGCTCACTAGTCCCCCGAGACGAGAGGAGGTGGCTGGTGAAGTAAAACTGCCCTGGTACCAAATGGGAGGAGTGCTGGCCACCATCAGAGAGATCTCGGTGTAGACAGAAAAAGGGACCACGAGGACACCAACCATCATGTCTGCTATGGCCAGAGACACTGTCAGAGAGAGACAATAAAGAGGAGTGGGCTGAGGCAACACATTTCAGGCTGTTCTCATCAGTACACCTTCAGCTCTCTTAGTTAGAATTTCAGTATGGACTGCAGTGTTCTGAATATATTGTGAAGAAGAGCTTTCAACACATTAAATAAAAGTCTGATAAATGAAATTATAATTATATCTAGTCAGTGCAATACGGGCACCTCATTTAACAAGGCACTGTCATAACTCAGCATGGCTTCTTATACCTTTGTAAGTAGATCTTAGATGCATGTAAACACTGATCTACCCCTGACAGGTTAGTGGTGAGATGCTGAACAACATTTACCTTTCAGGTATCCCTGTGGTGTTCGGGACTGCCTCGTTTGCACAAAGACAGTAAGGGTGACCACATTTCCAACCACGATGGCAAATGCCAGGCTGACCATGAACACCACTGCCAGGGTGCGATTGAGAAATCCACAGCAACAAAGGGTACAGAGTGGGGCCAGTGACTGGCCTGAACCGAGTCCTGCCTCGGTAGCTGTGGTCAGCAGCAGAACTGCTGTACTCCCGGGAACACTGACGTTGGGAGGCAGAGCAGTCATGGCCCAGGATGGACTGGTCTTATCCCTTTTGATGTGTAGGTGGTAGGGCTGCTTAGGAAACCATGTCCTGGAAACTATCCTGATGAAAGACAAAAAATACATGGATATAGAGAAAGTTCAGTCATCTGTCCAATTAATGATCCAGTCAGCAAAATTAAGTTATCTGTATGTCAACCACATTCAGTATTCTGGCAACTTTCTCTGACTTAAAAACAAATTAACACTCTCCCACCAACCATGCAGATAAAACATCAGTCGTCACACTCTCGTCACACAGTACAGACACAAAGTTTGCCAATTTCAAATCCCCCTGGACAAAACAACACCTTTAAAAATATCTCATTATAATTTCTTCCAAAATGATAAAGTGGAGAACGACAATGCAAGTTTTCACATTAAGGGTTGTACAAATCTTTCTAACTAATGGAGTTAAATCTAGATCTGAACATCCAGCATCAAAACGTTAGAGATTCTTCTTATCTTTTGTCGCAGGAAATCACATCCAATTTGTAATTCCTTATCTGCAAATGTCAGCTGCAAATGTCTGCATGAGGGGTATACATATTCATTCATTTTAATCTCCAAAACGTAAAGCATTAACTAGTCTTGGTGGATAGTTTTGAGCTTTAATTGTAGCTAGAAAATCATATCCCTTAAGCTAAGTCATTCATTTTGAGTGACTAAAGATTATTGCTTTGGACTGAATATCTGAGTCTAGCATACACCTCGCTGCTATTCAGTATGTTGCCAAATGCAAATTAAATGGCTGTCCATTGACATCACTTTTATTTATCGCATCCTGTAATGATGTGTCATATATCAAGCCAAGCACATAATCTAGTAATGTATGGAGCAGGTGCAGAGATAAGACTATGTAAAAGGTATGTTTTAAGTGGAGAAGGTAGTGTTTATGGTGCAGTCTACCCTGCAAGTGTTTCGGATAAAGGGCTGAATTTTCGTGTTCTACTTCAAAAACATTGCATAGTAGTAGTAGTCTTTTATCCAAGCTTTCCAGACAGAGTGTTTCTTTTAACTTGTGTGTTCTGGTTACATGCTGTTCTTGTGCCCTAACACTGTTGGAAGCACCTCAGTGCTGTCAGTACTCATGCAGAAACTCTAAGTTCAGTACCAAATGTCTTTCTCATCTGACAACTAAATACGCGGGTCCTTCAATCATTTATGCTGCTCAGTGGGCCGGAGAGCAGAAAAGTACACACATCCAAGACAAACAAAGGGTAACAGGAATGGACATATTCAGACCAGAACAAAACCAAACCATATCCAACGTCCTCACTCCGGCTTCGGGTGCAAAAACTCATTATCAGCAGCGAAATGGTCGCAGAATAATGAGATATTTGTGGGTGTGCATTCTGTGACCAGAATATTGTTCGTGATGTAAAGAATAGTCAGAGGTATCGCATATGAAAGGACCGCACAGGAAGTAAAACTTGTTGCTTGATTAGTGTGAATTTAAATATCAGTCTTCCTTCAACAAATTAAATTCAAAAGATGGTACTGGTAGAAACACATGGGAATTATCCCTGCAGAAAGTCAACTCAAATTCTGTGCTAAAGAAACATATGTAAATATACTAAGACGTAACTTGTCAAACCTTTTTATCATATTCATATGCAGTGCTAAGTAGCCAGTAGAGGAAATCAAACTGATACCTGAAATTGTGGCTGTGAAAAGAACTCGCATCCTCTTAGAGGTTTTCATGTTTTATTGTTAAAACGATGAATCACATTGACTCAATGTGGATTTGTGATCAACAGAAAAAGACTAATGTCTTACTGTCAAAGTTAAAACATATTTCAACAAATTGATCTAAAGTAAGTTAGTCACAAAAGCTGTCTGGTTATAAAAGTGACGGCTTTTTGTCATTCAAATATGTGTGCCTTTTATTTTCCTTCTGGCTTTATTCAGGCATGAAAGCACATTTTGTGAGGAGCAGCAGAAGGACAGAAAAAGAACATCAGGATTGTAAAACCTTATTTGAAGTCTTAATGACCATCATAAGCACGGAGGACACCCGCGCCCACTTCAAGTTCTCCATCCAACATCAGTTTTAGTCAACGGTAGAGAATGAATTTTCTTTCCGACAGCGCACACAAGCTTCGTCTGATAAGAAATTAAGATAATATTGGCGTTTAATTCTGGTTCACATGCCGTATGGAAGCGGACATGAATGAACATTAAAAATCTAGTGAAATAGTTCAAACTGTCTTATTTACAGAGTTTCCTACTTCGTCAAACTGACTTTATTTTCTTTGTGAATAAGACATGATAATTGAGATAATAGATTAATTAAAGTCATTTTAGAAAGCTGAACATTTGTCTCCCTCTCTCTCTGCATGTTTAGCCTTGTGCTGGGGCAGCTTTACGTTAATCTGATGGCATTTAAATCAGACAGAGTTTGTGTGTTGAATGTGATACAGAAATGTTACTAGGTCTAGGTGTGTCTGACCAACATTTTTGCTGCACCCTCATGATGACAAGAAGGTGAAAAACGACTTCACAGTAATGACATGAGCTTGCAGACTAAGTCTTCCATGTTGATGTCTTAACTGTAGTTAATAATGCAGAAAGTTACACACTGAGGTTTTGCATCTAGTTTAAATTTAAATTTAGGTTGGAGGCTGAGAATGAGTTCAGCTGGTGCTTTATTTATTCATTTGTTATTTTTGTCAAATGTCCTAACATACACAAAGGTTAGTCCATCATTCTGCTGCTAACAAATACATTGTCCAAATATACAGAGGGGAGCCACGTTGTCTGTAAAGACTCATTCTTTTCCCCCCTCTTTTGGGGGGAGGGCTTTTTGAACTGTTATTGTACAGTAGCAGCTGAAGAGTGACAGAAAAGCGGGGAGAGAGAGAGAGAGAGAGAGAGGGGCAATGACATGCAAACTAACCGGCACACCATAAAAGACTTATTCTACACAACAAACACATAACGATTGTTAAAACACCGTTCAGTTATCATCGGTCAGTTATGTTTGCATGGTTGCGGTGTAGAAGCCGTGCTTCATTGAAGGCTCTCTGAATCCTCTGTTATCACTTGAACACTTTAAAAAGCCAAAACTTAAAGGTCCAGCGTGTAAGATTTAGGAGTACCTATTGGCAGGAACAGAATACTATATTTACTACTATGTTTCCATCAGTGTATACTCACCTGAAAATCAGGTCGTTTTTAGTAGTAGTCCGGAACAGACAAACCAAAACTAATATAGATATGGACTATGGCTTTTAATGTAAATTTGGTAGATTGGGAGTTTGTCTTTATTTGGCAGCAATCTGCAACCTCACCACTAGGTGGCACTAAATCCTACACACTTTAACATTTGATATACCTTTGTTCAAAACTACAATAAAAATGCATCAAAATAAAACACATCATCTTTTTCCGACCTGAGTCTAAAATCACAGACCCTCCTTGTGCGACACACCTGTAACAACAAAGCTAGTCCTACACTTAGGTAGATCATCATGGCTACCTACAGTGCCACACAAAACTACTGAAATGGTTCCATTGACTGTTCTTACTTTTAGGCTATTATACAATGAATAATGAGGCGGGGGTGGCTCTAATACTATTGCTGCCCCAGGTTTTGCAGAAGTAAGACTGTGAGAAAATCATCTGCCTTTGTGTTTCTCATTGCATCTTGGTATTCACTTCATAGCTGTGGCGGAAATACTCAGCTGCAGTAAAAATAATAAAATGTAATCACTCAAAGTGATCAAGGCCAAGACAAATGTGTTGAGTGCTAACACTATGAATACCTCAGATAATTATGATAGGTGGGAAAAAAAGGCAAGCTATTTTGACGTCAATCATAGTTTGTCCTTTGGCTCTACTTCAGCTTTTTATATAATCTGTGAAGCATTCAACTACACAGACATTTAAATTAACTTTAACTGAATCATGAATCGAAGTCTAAATTATACAAATCTGACACCAGTGTCCTGCTTTAGGGAATTATTTGACATATGTCAAAACAGAGCGCTTCCTTTACTTTTATCTTGTCTGATGGCACTGCTGGTAAAACAAAAGAATATATATTTTTGAGAGGACAGAGGATAAACCTCATTAAGGGGCTTTTTATCTTTACCTTGAGTGAAGATGACAGGCGGAAGTATTCCCTGCGGCAAGACTTCAGGTGTAACAAGCCAAGCAGCTGACAGCAATGACAGCACTCACACAAACACATTTTTACGGTAAGGCAATCCCAACATCTCTGCAATCATTACAAATTGAGATTTCTACTAGTTTTTCGGGCAAAGGGAAATGGAATACTACACTATTACAAATAGCAAAGATGTTTATCTGTGTTCACCTTGGCAAGTGATGTGACCGTGTTGTGGAATTAGCTTGCTAGTTACCTGTTGAGCTCTTTTTAAGCCTTTATTTCTTTACATGTTGGCGTCAAACTGTTACCATTGAAAATATGGCGGATTAGCCATGAGCAGTTCCTGTTTGCAGTGTACCCAGGGATGTACACACACTTCTCACTGAGTTACTTTAATACTGGAGAAAACTTCAAAACTTGATCATTCTCAGGCAAGTTCTGGAGTTATGGGAAGAGACTTTTGTATGACTTCTATGTGGAATTATGTTTATTCACAATGAGCATTGGAGAAAATGACATCCTTAGAAAGTGTAAGTCTATCAAAAAATAAAAGCTTAATAAAAGCTATTACATATTATAATATATTTATATTAAAATATTATAATTATACTGATAAAAGCTTGGAATAATATACATCTGTGGTATTTTATTCTTATTCTTGCCCACACTCTTGATCACTTGAACCTGTGAGGGCAAAGGTTTGACAATAGTATAACAGGCAATCAAGCTGCAGTTGATTAGCTCATGGCTGTTGAGGAAGCACAAATAGCTACTTGAATTGAGACAGCAATACTTTACACATGAGATTCACAACAGAAGAAGAAGAAGAAGAAGAAATACGATGCACACAAGAGTTACATAATTGGATTCTCATTGGCTTAGGACATAAGCTCCTTTAATTGAAGCAGGGTGCATTAAGTCAAATAATGCAGACCTGCTTTACTGTGGGGATTTAGTGACTAATTGCAGCAATTATGAAAAAAGGAGAGCGATGATATCTTTTAAAGAGCTTTAAGGGGAGTGAGTCTAGAACACATGTTACGCTACTGCCATGCTTACATCACGTAACTACAGCGTTGTGGTCATGTAGTTGTCATCACAGCCCTATATTCACAGTTCCTAGTGGATGCATCCTAATGATTTCGGTGATGCTCTGACTTGTGATTATAATTTTTGTTTTTTATTGAAAGATTAAAAATATCTCAATAACATTTGGATGAGTTGCTATGACATTTTTATACAGACATTCATGATCTCCAGATCAATTGTAAAAAGTTTTATCTAGTGCTACCAGAGTTTTCTTTGTCCAATGCTTAAATTTATGATGACATTTTCCGTCACACTTAGTTGTATTTAGTGCTAATACATAAGCATTTGCACTGCTGCGTCTAAGTACAGCCTCATGGAGCAAGACGCTCATTACCGTCATCGCTACAAATGGTCGATCTCATGCTATTCCATTGCAATGCATTGTCACAGGCACTACTTTCTCACCCTACTCTAGCTCTGATTAGTCGACCAGTCATAAACAAAGCCTCTCATTAGTCGACAGACTCAAACCAAGCCATCATGGGATTGACAGTGGACAGCTAACAACATGCTAACAACAATAATAACAGGGAAAATAGAGAAATAATCACAGATGACATTTTGTGTTGGATTTATTATTGTGGCTTTATTTCAATCTCCAAAAAGACACTGCAGTTTAAAGCTAGATTATAAAGCTCGCACAGAGCTAACGTTGAACACAACAGTAACGTTTAGCCTTTCCTGCTCAGCTTTCAGACCCTTACTTTGAGACTAACTCCCTTTACTTTACCGGTGAGAAGGGTTATTGCCGGTAAACATGAATATATTTAAAATGTTGTCCTCTGACCTGATGGTGGTGCTAGAGAAAAGGGTTATCACTGTCATTTATCCTCTAGGGAATGTGAGCATGAAGGGTTGTTTGTCTCTGTGTGTCAACCCTGTGATGGACTGGTGACTTGTCCAGTGTGTACCCTGCCTCTTGCAAAATGCCAGCTGGGATCAGCTCCAGCCCACTGTGACCCTGATAAGGATAAGTGGTTATTGAAAATGGACAGATGGATGGATTTATCTTCTAGGGACCTTGAATATGTGTAGCAGATTTCATAGCAATATATCCAGTAATTGTCAAAATAGTTCACACAACCTTGTGGTGGTACTAGAAGACATCAGTACTATGGATATCTGTACAAACTTCCATCATAACACATCCACTAGATGTGGAGATATTTCAGACTGTCTAATTTTGCTCTAACAAGCGTTCCTTAACCATATTTCATCTCATGTGCATGTTCTTGAACGTTGCGTCTTTACAGTTCTCTGGAGACCATTCTGCTGGAAATGGCTGTGTCTAGGTTGCTATTCATGCATGCAAAGAATTTCCTTTGACAGGACTGTGTCCCTGAGTGACAGGTTGGGCATATGTAGGAAGACCGTGGGGGCTTGGTCGGGCCTCTCAGGCCAGGTCGTCCGATGTACAGACGGGTCATGTGCAGTAATAATGGACAGGCTGGCTCAAAGCTGCCTGAGGCCCACTGCCACAGCACATGAGCAGAAAGACAAATTTCCCTTCACATCTTGGGCTGTCATTCTGTCTGTTTGTTTCCCTGTGTTTGTCAGATAGGTGCACAAGCAACACAT
Source organism: Larimichthys crocea (assembly GCF_000972845.2). NCBI lineage: Eukaryota > Metazoa > Chordata > Actinopteri > Sciaenidae > Larimichthys > Larimichthys crocea. The sequence goes on from NW_020855842.1 coordinate 21,969, forward strand.
TCATACACACACACACGCAAACACAGACACAAACACAGTAGCAGTGATACTTGCTTGTCATTGTTGTTTCCTCTTTCCTTCTATTAATGTCTCACTTATAACTGTGGCAATACTTTTATTTCCTCTGGCAGCATTTAGTAATAGGTTTCTCAGTTGCTTGTAATTTCACCAAGTTTTTAAATTACCCACCACATATTGAGTAATATTATATATTAGAATGGGCGGCACGGTGATGCAGTGGTTAGCACTGTCGCCTCATGTTCAAACCTCGGCTGGGGCCTTTCTGTGTGGAGATTACATGTTCTCCCCGTGACAGGCATGCAAAGGGATGCACTTTAATATTAATTGCTGTGAATGTGAGTGTGAATAGTTGTTTGTCCCTATTGGGGACTTGTCCAGGGTGTACCCCACCTCTCGCCCTAATTCAGCTGGGATAGACACCAGCCGCACCGCAACCCTAATGACGATAAGCGGTTACAGATTATGGATGGATATATATTAAAATGTCATATTAATATGTGTACTTACGTAGAGGTACCCAGAAAGTGTTTTATTGCTACCCTGTAGACACAAAATAATAATCTAAAGTCCCCAGATTACTGTTGAATTGACTGCTGAAACTTAATGTGTGTGAATGTGTGTGTCAATCATGTCAGTGAGTCCCAGTCTAAATTAGACACAGCTAACAGACATCACACCCATCTCACTTTACTCACTTGACAGCTGCTGCATGTCTGAACGGTCAAATATCCCTGAAAGGCACCTGAAAGTTTCACGCAATGGGCCTCAGTCACTGACATGTGTGGACAAAAAGTTACTTTACACACAAAATAAGTGCAGTTGGAACTGGCCTATTTTGTTCATACCACCACGCACATGTTGGTTACTCAAAATCTTTCTAAATGTGACTGGTGCATGACCACTGTTTGTAATTAGCATACTGCCACGCCCCCATTTCACTACATAAGGAAATCTTTTTGCATACAGGTGAATCATGGAGAAAGTGTGAACCAATCAATCAAACTTTATTTGTATTGCACCTTTAAGATAAATCAAATGCAATACAAATCCTTTCATATGCAACTCACAAGATGTAGATTGTTTGAATGAGACAACAAAAATAATAAATAAAACTGTAAATGTATATGAATAATAAAAACAATATTATTAACAGCAATTAATTGTCAAAAACGTATTAGAAAACATGAAACAAAAGCCAGACTGAACGGGTGGGTATACATTGAAAAATATTAATATTTTTTTTAAATATTATTTTCTAAGTCTTTTGCAATAAAGGCGTGTGTTTGAATTTTCTAAGGCTAGCCGGGCCTCCATCGTTTGTGTGTGTGCACGGTCTGAAACTGCTCTAAATGCGCTTGCAGAATATAAATAAAGTCATTCAGAAGAACATGTTTGCATGCATGATTCAATCACAGATTTGAGTGTACGCAATGTTTGTAAATGAGGCCCAATGCTTTTCATTGATTTCTTGAAAACAAGAATTTTGAATTTTGTCCATCAGAGGCTGAAAAAATCTTAGAGAGCTTCTCATGAAAAGGAAACTGTGTGTTACTGTAATAGTTATATCAACAGAGGACTAAAACTAAATAATTATGCAGATATTATTAAAAAACATTTTTACATTCAGAGAAAACACCTTATTGCGTTGTCCTTTTTGGTGTATCAAAATGCACAAACATTAATAACTGCAGCAATTATACTGAAAAGTGCATTTCAGATTCAACAGGACGGAACTGTGAATTGTGTCTGCATTCATGCAGGTATGAGCCAGTCGATACACGGCTGCATCAAGAGACAACAAATAAAAAAGGGGGGTTCCAATTATCATTTCAAATGATTGAAATTAATTTTGAAATGTATCTTTCTCTGACTCTGGAGAAAGCAGTACACTTAAGTATTTTGATGACCGACACTGCTGTACTAAAATGGTAAAAAGGATCAACTTAAAGCAACAATACAGAAACCTTTTAC
>NW_020855843.1:0-647 GCF_000972845.2 Larimichthys crocea
TTTGATTTTAAATAAAGCAGATTTCTTTAAAAAAAAATCAAACAAATTTAGAATTGTGACTTTTTTTTTTTCAGAATGATGACGAAAAAAAAAAATCTTTTTCAACGTTTGGCCCTGATCGTCTTCCGTACGATCGTCAGACCTGTTTGTTTTTTAATAGACGATGAAAACAGGACGTGGACAGCCGATAACGAGCTGATCAAACTAATGAGTTCATGATCGTTAATAATACGTGATGCCGTGTCGTACTGTACAGAAAATAGGTTTATTATATAAAGCAGATCGTTCCGGGCGTCCTGATTCGTGTCCGGTCGTGAAGTACGGGAGTCCAAAATATCCAAAACAATGGTTCATGTTGAGTGAAAGAGGCTCGGCTCCTCCTTGTGTTCTGGTTCTGTCCGAGTGTCTTTGAGGAGGCGGCACCTGACGGGCCTGAAGTTCCCGCTCAGTATCCCGCCGGGTAGCCTCCTTTCCTCGGGTCGGACTCCGCACAGAGCCGCTCTCCCTGACGAACCACCGCCTGCACCACCGAGTCCGGAGTCCGCAGCAGCTGAGTGACGTGGTTCTTCTGGACCAGCCCGTCCAGGACGCTCTGCAGGGTACCATGGAGACACAAGACCAAACAGCTTAGCTTAGCATAGCTTAGC
>NW_020855844.1:0-531 GCF_000972845.2 Larimichthys crocea
GCACTCTATTCAAATAAAGGGCAGAATCCTGCAGAGTTACACACTCATGATGTCCAAGGTGCTTACAGTACAAATAAAATGTTTGGCTTACCTTGTGAAAGTAGCCCGAAAGACTCTGGAGTCATGCACTGAGCCAGCCCACTGTTCCTCTAAAAGGCAGTTGTTACAGGGACTGGCTGGCACCCTGTAAACAGCTTATATGCTCTCTCTGGACAGGATTAAGAAGTGAGAAAGGGTAAACTCTGCGTCCGTTTTTCATCTCGCTTAGCAGAAAGAGGAGAGAGGATTAATTAAAACATTTACAAGTTAAATCCTCCTCTGTCATGAACACTCAATGTTCTCTATGACATAAACACGACTTCAAAATAAAATACAATAAAATACAATACAATACATCAATACAATCTTTTCCCATCTTTTAGCAAATGCTGAGTTAAGTTTTGTATGATCAAATAAATCAAAATGACAATAACCACTGTTACTCTGCAAGTTGTCTCTTTTTAAGTTAAAATGAAACATAGCTTATGTTAG
>NW_020855846.1:0-593 GCF_000972845.2 Larimichthys crocea
TTTCTGGAGTTCCAGACATGATAGAGCTGAATGTCTTTGGTTTTAACTCAATCCAACGATCCGTCTACGCCTAATTCTCTGCAATCTACGCTGGAATGCGTGATTTTATTTAAAGGTCTGGTCCGAAGCCAAAACGGGTCATGAGGTTGGGAATGTGATGGGCTCATGTGAGGCCCTTGTGGGTTAAAAACCACTGACCGCTTCATCCCAGGCTGCTGCTTCTTCTTCTGCAATTTAATAATTAATCTTGACGTGCAAATAAGTTCCTGTGATGTCCCAGAAGCAAACCACCAAAGAACTGAAATGTTGTCAGTCCTAAAAAAAAAAGGTCACGTTTTATGGACTCCTGCAGGAGAGGAGGTGTCGCTCCATCTTGATGTTGTATCTGGATCTTGTATTGTGTTGGAGAGAATGACTTTATATATATATAACCAGAGAGATGTTGAGACTGTGTGGAAACCTGCACAATCATCATTTATTTGTTAAACGTGCAAGTATGTGAACTATTCTGTGGAAGCTCACTACTTATTTTATGGATTCATTTAGTAATGATTGTCATTGTTGCGTTTGTTGTCTATTGCTGTGCATGAAAT
>NW_020855847.1:0-599 GCF_000972845.2 Larimichthys crocea
CCGCTTCGATAGAAACTCGCTTCAAAGTTAAAGTTCTGTCTCGCCCAGATGTGCGCACGGCGTACAGTCACAAACACGAGACGACATACTCACCGTAGCAAAAACGCCGGGCCCCGAGTGGCGAGTCTGCCGCGTCGTCGTCGTCGTCACTGGCAAACAGTAATTTTGCTCAAAAAAAACAAACTCATTGTTTCAAACTTGTTTCAGTCTAATTCTTACTTCACCAGTATTATGTTTATCATGCACCAAACAACATTATAAGTAATTAATAAGTATTTATAACTTGTACACATACATTGCAGTTCATTAAAATAATCAAAAAAGGCCGCAGTATCGCGATAATACTTGGAACCGTGATGCTTTGTCTGGTGTAGTATCGTGGTTACTCATTTTGGTATCGTGACAACTCTACTCACCTGTTCAGATTATATTAAGGATTAAAGTTATGCAGGATTAACAGCGTGCCAGCTTCGACTGACAGGTAAGACAGCTACAGACGGCTTATTGGAGCAACAAGGGGTCATTTGGCCAACCTCAGGTCTTTGCAGATATTTAGATTAACCAGGAGGCGGAAGACTCAGTACATCCAACAGCGCTTC
>NW_020855848.1:0-1020 GCF_000972845.2 Larimichthys crocea
GATAGTAGGTTACCGTGAGCAAGGGTAACCTGCGTTTCTTTATAACCTGGCTCTCGCCAGAAGAATGGCATCATGGCCAAGAAGAGTGGACAGTTGGACCTAAGGAATTCGGGTTTTAAGATTGCAAGGAACAACAATTCAGAAGGTAAGTCAGGAGTCATCAATCAGGCTTTTTTATGAGCCTATCATACAACCAATTACCATCATGTAGGCTCATTTAATTTGTGGACCAACATAACAACACAGCTAATAATGAATGTTAGTTTGGAGTCTAACTTACACTTTCTATCTAGCAAGATAGTTTACTCGGATTCATGGTAGTTTTGATTTAATCAGCCTGGAAGTCTGATTCTCCAGGCAGCAAAAAGTGACATTCAGTAGGCAGGCTGAAATGAAACCGGCTGATGCTGGTAGTGAAGTATCTAAAACGATGCGAACATTTGCGTTATTGAACAGAGGAATCCTTTACTAATGCTACTGCAGTAAGGAGATGTTGAATTAAAGTACTAGAGAGCTAATGCTACTGCAGTAAGGAGATGTTGAATTAAAGTACTAGAGAGTTATATAGAATATATAGAGTACTTTATAGAGTACTAGGCCCTGTTCACATTTGCAGTTTTTATTTTTATTTTCAGTGCATTTTTGTAAAAGATAAAAAGCCGCTTAGGGCTCTCTTAAACACACTGTATCATCGGAATATAATGTGAAACATTAGCTCGCATCTGAGGAAAAAAAACTGCCAATGTGAACAGCTACAATCCCAGCGCAGCACACAGAGCTGAACATTTTAAATGTGACGACTGACTTGGGAATCAAGGCTAATCTGTTGACACTGTTGTTTACTTTATCTTATTGGTTATCTACCTACCTCTGTATATATTTGTCTGCATTATCTTAGTCTACATAGACTTTTACTTTTGACTAGTCCATCTTCCTACAGTTATCTTTTTTTCTTCTGTCTGGTCACCTGTCTCAGTTTACATTTATTTTATATCAATACATTTGAAAGATGCTGTTTTT
>NW_020855849.1:0-712 GCF_000972845.2 Larimichthys crocea
AAAAGTTTTTGATGTGCACAAATCAACATTGTAGCCATGCACGTTAGTCTTTTGGTTTGTCTTTGTGTTGTTTGTTTAATGTGCTTTGGAAAAAAACTTTGTAAAGGAAATACCACATGCAAATTCAAGTTCAGATACTTTACAGTAAGATATATTTGTTTAGTCATATAAGATGCAAATATATGTTCTTTAGAAGATGCATGTAACCATGTAAATGTGTTGGGTTATGTAAGCAGCTCACACGAGAAAATACTTCTTTTGTTGTAGGTTGAATTTCGAGTTGATTCAACCCCCACCCACCCAGAGCTGGAGAATAACAAAGTATTAAGCAAGTGTACTTTATTTTTGATACACATATATCATTTATTTTAATCAACCAGGTAAAAGTCTTAATTCTCAGGAGAGACCTGTCCAAACAGGCAGCATTAAACATTGTTACAACAGTCACTATGATTCAAACAACATTAACAGGCATATGTTTCCTAAAGTAAGATACAAATATTGATACAAATATTGATCATTTGAGACCATATCTATGCATATATATAAAACACTGTGGTACTGTTAACACTGTATTATCAGGCTTTAGTGTAGTCATATTACTTCTTGTTGTTGCTGTTGTGTGTTAGTCACAAACATGAAGTCCAACGGTGGTAAACAGTCTGAGAAAACTAACACTGTTTTTGTCTGTACTGTGTGTGTGTGTGTGTGT
>NW_020855850.1:0-4971 GCF_000972845.2 Larimichthys crocea
TAATTTTACTGCACACTGATCTAGTCCTGCTGTGTCTCTTCTGGAAACAAACCTCCGGACTACCCAATCGAGTGTTCAAACCGGTTGTGGGAGGCTCCTACGGGGTAGACATAGTAGGCCCTCACAAGCTGCTTGATGTTCGCAGGTCTCTGAAAAACACTGAGGTGTGTTAAGATTCTGACAGGAAGTGGGTTTGTAACTCCATATGCCCGTGGATGGATAATTAAACACCTGGAAGAACACAAACAGACATTCTCATCTTCATTTTTTTCCTGCCCCCAACATCTCATCATCTTTGCTGTAGATGATAATGGACTCAACAATGACAGTCCCATTCCACATTCTTGGACTTTATAGTTGTGTAGGTTCATTCACCTCACTTTGGATTTACTTCCTTTGCTGTTAATCTATGATCTTCCTTTACGTCGTCTCTCTTTCTCTCTCTCTCTAGCACTGAAAATTAGTGTGATGTGTGGTCAAGGTATGATTATATTACCTTGCTTGGTGGTAGGCGTTTACTGCTACAGAGCAGATTTTTTCACAGTCACCCGCTCCTAATACAAACAGAATGAGTATTAGTAGGCGGAATTGAGTTAAATGAAAAGAAAAGTGCGGAGTGAAAACCCTTAAATAACCGCCAGTCATGGCCCCCCCTGGTGATCGTGTTGCATCATATTAATGTTCAGCTTTGAAGATTTTGTTTGTACACACGTCCTGGCCTATTCAGGATTTGTTATATTTGAGAACATTACAACCTCTTTTCACAAGGGGAGACACTTCATCGTTCTACCCATCCACTTTAAAAGTTTACACACGGTGAGATCTGGCCCGCATTTCAACCAGTGCTTTGTGGTATGGGGAAAAGAAGAAATGATTACGAGCGTCCGCATTGACATGTGTTTGTTTTTTGAAGTAAGCCTGTATGAGCTTTCATGCATACACAGAAGCAAAGTGAAAGTCTGACTTAAAGCAGCTGTGCCCCTGGAAATAGGCCAGCAGGAAAACTGAATTTGCTAACCAAAATAAAAAAAAAATAAAAACAACCACCCTTATGTATCCTTCCCATCTTTCAAGTCCTTCTTTTCTTTTTCCAGGTTACTGAGATGTTTCCTCTGGAGCCATTGCCTGTAAGTCTTCTGGCAAGCTCATTTTGAAGTGTCCGCGGGTGTTTCTTTTTATATCTTTTGATGCAGATATGACAAAGGGTAGATATATCATTAATCAAGCAAATGCTTTCTAGCACGTTGTTACTACAGCTGATCAGGGTAGACCTGCTGCCCAACGGATGCAGATTTGAGCTACAGCCTTGGCTTTTATTGTCTTTACCACACCCATCCACCTACCGACTCCCTCTACTAGTTTTGTTTGTGATGCCACCTGAATTAACTCAACAATCAGAGTTACTTTTCATGTTAAATCACGGTCTATTGGCCCCAAATCCCCCCAAAAAGTGTGGTCAAAGGGTTGCTCATGTAGTAAGCATAACGGTGTAACACCCATCGATTGACCATTTATACTATATGCTATAATAATAGGTTAAAACCAAGCAGGAGTCATTTTGCCCTGGGAATCAGAAATGGTATGATCGTTATCTCTATGCTATTTTATATGTATGAATAAAAGGTGTTCATCCTTTTCCTCGTCTACTGCGTTTTATGCACCTCTCTCTTTTTCCTCCTTTCTCTTCCTCTCTCTTCCTTCCTTTTTCCTTCTTCTCTTTCCCTCCCCCTCCCTCCTCCCCCCCCCTCTCCCCCTCCCCCCTCCCTCCCCCCCTCCCTCCCCACTAGGGAAGGTAGAAAGGAGGAACGTTGAGGTGTCGGGACGACGTTCAGAAGAGGAAATGTGAAAGCCGTAAGAGACAGTTGGGTGATATGGGGCTCCGAAGGAAAACATAGCATGCGATGATCAACCGAAAATACGCAGTAATTTGATTAACAGATCGGAGAATTTTTTTTCTGTTGTTGTTTCCAAATCCACCTATGTAACATTAAAACTATTAAAATCTACTTACCTCATCACTCGTGATATACTGTGACGGACCCGGCTTTACTTCTGAGCCACATAGCCGCCCAATAGTACAATGCAATAAGATACTCAAAATGAATCATGTGCATCAGTGCTTTATTACACATGATCTTGGCATGACCTTCTGAGCCACAGTCGCCTAATAGAAAATCGAATTGGATTAGTACATAATGAATACTGTGCTATCATGTTCTTTATACAAATGATCTTGAGCGGCGATCTGCTGCCAAAGACACAGAGGGATTTTTGGTTCACCAACAGCGGCTCTTTTATGTCTCTTACCCCACCATTACCTAACCTATGTTTTTCCTCCGTAAATTTCTGCCCCGTGAATTAGGTTGCTGGGACAATTAGTACAGTTACATCACCAATCTACAATCTCGTTTACAGTAAGGCACGACTTTCAGTGGACTATCAGTTAATTAAACAAATGAACAGTCTTGTTGATTTGGAAGATCATCATTTTACCATGACCTTCACCCAAGTACTTGAGTTTCCTACACAAATAAGTAAGCGGAAATGTGATCACATTCTTTAAATGATGTAGTTTCCAAATCTCAGCATGTAAGAAAGCATAAATATATTTAATACACGTACCTCTCGTTCGTGATACAGTGAGGCCCTGTTTACCAAATAGATGAAATGGACTAGGACATCTGTTGATTCTAGGCAAAACTAGGGCTGTGGACCACTGTTGGGCCACTTGGTGTGAGAAGTCACAGTCGTGTTGCTATCATGCACAAAGAAGCGCCACATTCAAACAAACCAAAAAAAACAAAAAAACAAAAACCTGCCGGACTTATGTCTTTCACATAGAAAAATTTATCCATTTGAAAATTAAAAGAATTAGGTTTGTAATATACAAATCATCAATAAAACTTAAAGGGATAGCAAAACATAAGATGTTTGATAAATAGTACTAATAAACCCAATGTTCTGCCATTTACCCACAGTAGTGTAAGTTTAGTATACCACGGGGTTCTTTTATGCCAGTTCACAGTATTAATAAAGCCAATTTGTTTGTCCAAAGCCAACAGTGAAAATGAATGCAGTCATTTTGAGTTTATTATCTTATCTTATCTTATTAGTTGCTTCACATTAAGGTTATTAGTTTATTTATATTAAAACTATGCAATTTAAATAGATGGAAATTTTCTATGTAACTGAAATGCATAAGTGGCCAAAATATTTTTTGAGTGTACAGTAAATTTACCTTTCGCTTGTAATACTGTAACCTGTTCACCAAGAGATGTCTTAACAAAGTCGGTTGCTAGGCAACTCAGATAATATTCTCTCATTGTTAGCACTCTGCATGCATTAATTAACGTTTAATAATATTGACAAACTTCAATATTCATGTACTTTTGTTACGACCATATATAAGGGGTATGAAAAGAAGTAACATAAAACCAGATTTTAAGGTTAATAAACAAAAGTATTTTATTAAATGAAAGTTCAGATCGTTTTAAAAAAAAAGGAGTTGAGGCAAAAGGGAACTAAGGGCGAGCGAGTGCTGGTAAAAAGAACAAACAAATATAAAAAAAAGAGAACTCTAAACAGAGCCTATATTATCTAAAACCAAAACGAGGAAGAAAAACCTCACTATCTAAATCTAACGTTAAATAACAAAACACAGATCCAAAACAGCACCCCTGAACTAATGAGTCTAACAGAAATAGTCTACGTGTGATCAGTAACTATAAACTAACTAAACCCTGCCCAGTCCCAGTAAATCAAACACAAAACCTCCACAGTTACGAAATACAAACAAACGAGAATCATATGATACGACTAAACGAGGCGAGCTCACGAACACCACACAAACAAGTGAAGCTGCCACGATGCTCGGGCGGCCGCTGTTTAAATGCCCGTGATGCTGCTGCGTGGGCCCTCTCATTGGCGGCACGGAAAGGATGCCGCACCAATCCCGGCCCTGCCCAGCTCACGAACGTTTTGTCCCCGCCTCCTTCAGCTGGGGCCAACCAGGGACCGGCAATCGCACACCCGCATTTACCTAGGGGAAAACACTACACACACATGCGCGGGGCGAAACGGCGACAGCCGTAACAACTTTATACTAGATATTTTTTGGCCAGCTACACCAAACGGCCACAGGATGGCACTGTTGTTCAATCTGTATGGTTTGCTTTACAGTTAGTGATCCAATAAAACGTGCTCTGCTCCACCAACATAAGTACAGAAGCTGATGGAAATTCAAAATGAACTCCAATAGAGAATACACAGAAACTGTACACTCTCATTTCATCATCTCAGATATCCAGTGTTCTTGTCATTGGTAGCTGGATTATGTTGGATATTCTAAGTTGTAGCAATACATGTGTCTTTTTGTTTTTTTATGACAAAAGATGAGCCTATCTCTAGAAGTTATGTCGTATTCTCATCCAGTTCTATCCAAAATGGGAACATGATAGCTTTGTCTCTATCATCTGCAAGAAATCACCTCCTACTTTGTCTTGCAAGCAGAGAGTTTCTATTTTTGAGGTCATAGAAGTAAGTCTTTAACATAGTTTCTGTCCTGACAGATACAATTTTGGTAAACTATAGCTGTTGTAAGATCCAAATCTACCTATGTAACATAATATATAATTAATACACGTACCTCTGATACAGCAGCCTGTTCACCAAAAGATGTCTAAATAGAGTCGGTTGCTAGGCATCTGGGTGTGGCACCACTGTTGGGCCCCTTGGTGATAGAGCCACGCGTGGTGCTATCACGCACACACAGCGTTGTGTTCTACTCCTCCTGGAGCTGCCACCTTACTGCAGTGGAGGGTTTTGCGTGTTCCAATGAGCATCAGCGCGTCATACGAAATATACAGGACCTAACCTCAGCCTCTCTAGCGACTTTTGGAAGGATTTGGAAAGCCGCAACACAGATGAATCTGCATCCCATGTACCGTAAAGATTTCAGGATCATTGGTCAAA
>NW_020855851.1:0-566 GCF_000972845.2 Larimichthys crocea
CTTAGTACAAATACTGAAAAAAAGTGTCAACTGGCTGTGTCACACTCAGCACAAATAATAAATGCGCCCCCCAAATGCCAGGTGCCTTATTTTTCCACACATGTATCTCATAATATCAAAGCAAGCGGTCCCACAGATTTAGATCCCAGTACAGATTTCGTATCAAACCTGGCACCATCGTTGTGACGTTAAGACTAGACTATGGGATTGTGCGCCAACAGTCACTGCACTCCACTGCGCTGCTGTTCGCCAAAGAATATGTAGTCACTGTGCTCTGCTCCCAACTACAACTTTCTTGCTGTGGAGGTTAAACAAACACGACTCAACTTGTTAGTCAGCTTTACGGTTGTTGCTTGCTGTATTTTAAATTTTTTTTTTACTTTATTTGACAGAGCCCAACTACAGTAGTAGCAACTTAAAAGTTCCCGTTCAAGCCAAACGCCAGCCGGCTGCCAGCCGACTTCCAGCCGACCTCCAGCCGGCTGCCAGCCAAGTTCCGTGACTGGAGTGACCCCCCTCCTTCTCCTGGGCGTGTCTATTCTTTACTGTAACTCCACCCATTCATG
>NW_020855852.1:0-632 GCF_000972845.2 Larimichthys crocea
CTGAGGAGTTTTTGAAGAGGCTGTAAATGTTTGTCTTACTTCATTAGGGCCCGAGCACGCGGTGCGAGGCCCTAGGGAGTATGTAACATACCGAGACACACAAAAGTCCCTTGGTGACCCGGGCTACAGCGAAGTGTACGGCATCCATTTTTGTCAAAGTTGGCCCCCTGTTTTTGGGGTCATTTCCATGGGTCGTATTTGAACAAACTCCTCTTAGGGCTTTCATCCTATGTCTGAAACTTGGCGTGTGTGTTCTTAAGGTCTCCACAATGAAAAGTTATCAAAATTGTAAATTTTCGATTTTCTGTGTGGGAGGGGCAGGGCCACAAAATTCGGAGTGTTTTCATGAAATTTCGACATGCTATAACTTTGCGAAAAATACTCCAATCTTCCCCAAACCTAGAACACATTTCCATGACAAAATTTGGTGATTTTCTATGCGCAACCTGTTGGCGACAGGAAGTGTCATATTTACTTGACGATAGCTTTCTCCAAAGTGTTTGAGTATATCCACCTCAAACTGGGTGTGGATGTTGTCATGGCCTTGGTGTTGCCATTTGAGAATTTTCATGTTTTCATGTGCAAGGGCCTGACCATCGCTTTTAATTTAATTAGTGACGAGTGCCTACGAC
>NW_020855853.1:0-605 GCF_000972845.2 Larimichthys crocea
GACATTAATGCATGCATTTATCACCAACTATTTCAATGCTCTAATTTCTGGTCTGCTCGTCTGTTGACAAAGACCAAAAAGAGAGCATATATCACACCAATTTTAAAGTCTCTGCATTGGCTACCTGTCTGCTTCAGAATCGATTTAAGATTCTTTTATTGGTTTTAACTCTTAATAGTTTTAGTTCCACCTATTTATCTGATTTACTTTTAACCTGTGAACCCTCTAGGACCCTCAGGTGTTCTGGGAGTGGCCTTTCAATCACACCAAAAGTCAGAATGAAAACCCACGGTGAGGCATCCTTTTCTCATTGTGGTCCACATCTGTGGAACAGGCTCCAGGAAGACCTGAGGACAGCAGACAACGTTGATATTTTTAAAAGCAAACTCAGGACTGATGTTTTTTAATCTAGCTTTTACTTGAGCTATATTTATAAATGTTCTCTTTATATATTTTGAACTGTTACACCATCTTCCCTTTTTTTTTTTTACTTTCTTGGTCAGTGGTCTGTCCATACATAATAACCTTTATTTTTTTTGCCATTTTTATATTTCATTATGCTTTACTTTTATCCTATTTTATAGGATAAAAGTAATTTAATGAAT
>NW_020855854.1:0-5379 GCF_000972845.2 Larimichthys crocea
AGAATAAATGATGTAAGTTTAGAAGACCTGCTTGAAATCATTCAATGTTGAAAAATCTGCTCAGAGCTGAAGAAGGTTCAGAAAGTAAAAGTTTAGAAAATGGAAACTCCAAACACCTGATCCCAACACGATGCAGCTTTACAACTGTCAAATACAAAAAGTGAAAAAGAGCTCTCATTAATATTAATGACAACATGCTGCTACTTCAATAAAGACGGAGTGACTTCACCTCTTGAAATCTACAGCTCCACCAGTGGCTCCCGTCTATACAAACTCATGTTGTGCAGCCAAACACAAATAAAAACCCACAGAAATGAATTTTAGAGTCGACTCAAGATCCCAAAGTTTACAAAGATGACAAATATATCAGGATGAATTTTGGGGAAATGTGAACAAAGACATGGACAATATTTCTTTGAGGAATAGTGGAGTCATAAAATCAAAGCATGTTCAGTTTAAACTATCGAGTCAGTATAAGCATCATATAACTTCATCAAAGTGTTGGAAAAAGAAAATACTGAATATATTTGTTATTGTCTGACGGTTGAAATAGAGAAAATAGAGATTATTGATTGATTATTAATATTATGATATTTATTGTATTTCTGTATTTTTATTCTTGTTCATTTCAAATCAAACATAATGTGAATATAAGATGAAAGTCAAGAGTTGAAGAGGTTCACGGTGAATTATCCAGTGTAGATTTTTCTTGTTATATTCAGGTTTGAAATGTGCAGCTCAACATTGCTCTGCCACAGAAGAAAACAGACTTTAGCATTCAGATATTCAGTGTGGATCAGTATAATATCAGCCTGATGTCTGCAGTTTAGTGTCACCACAACTTTCACATCATATAAATCTCAGCACAGAGGGAAAAAAATGGTGTCTGACCTCAGAGTCTTCAGTCTGCAGTGTGGACTCTCCACAAAATCACACAGCAGCTTCACTCCTGAATCGTGCAGCTTGTTGTTGTTACCCAGGTCCAGCTGTGTCAGATGGGAGGGGTTGGACTTCAGAGCTGAGGCCAGAGAAGCACAGCTGATCTCTGACAAACTGCAGTCCACCAATCTGAATAAAGAATAAATGATGTTGATAAAAATCCATTTATAATCCAATCAGATGTGTTCAGGTTTGAAATGTGCAGCTCAACATTACTATGTCCTAATCAATGAGCTTTTCTCTAAAATGAGTAGAGTGACTTTGTCATTGTGTTATTGTGGATCATCATAATGTCAGCCTTCTACAGACATCATCCAAACGTCAGCACAACATTCAGACAACCATTCACGTCAACACACATTAATAACATGCTGCTGATCTCAGTCAGGTCTGGAATAATCATCAAATCAGACATTCTCTTCTGTTTCTTCTCATTTAGAACAATTTGTGAAAAATACGGAGACAGATGTTTCTACAGAAGTCCAAAATGTCCGACATGAAATAAATAAATCAGACTTCATGAAATAAATAATAAGTGAAGTCCAAACAAACCTGGTTACACGTGCCCTGCACTTTGGAATGCTTCATTTCACAGCACAGATTGAGACTATCTCATCACCACTGTCATCTCCATCAGCACACAGCTACTGACTGTGAGCTTCATCTCAATCATTAGAACTGGATCAAATGTGCAAAGTGACATGAATGTGTCTTCTCTGAAATGTAACCGTGACCTTTTCGTAGAAATATAGTGGATTATTTAAGCTCCTGTTTACTGGCTGAGTCCAAAGGGACATCGATTCTGAATGGAAGCATATTACATGTTGAAGTGATCAGACAGATACTTCAAACACTGTGTGTGTGTGTGTGTGTTGTGTGTGTGTGTGTGTGGTGTGTGTTGTGTGTTTAGTTCTGAATGTTTCTGTATAAAAAGACATTTTTCCTGAAAACGTGTTGTTCTTTTCATGTTTCATGTAGAGATGTCTCACATGAAACTAAAATAAATCTTGGTTTCATGGCAGCACATTAAAGGATCAATCCTTCAGTTTTCTTAATAACATGAATCCAGTTTGAGTACAGACTCAATTCAAACTGTTCACACTGACAAACTTTAAAAAGAGCTGCTGTGATTTGTGCTCAGACAAACACAGAAAACAAGAAGACTGAAAGAAATGTCAAACTTCTGTTCTGGATTTAAATTTGGTAGATATACACTGTACAAGAGCAGAACACATGAACTGACCTCAGAGTCTGCAGTCTACAGTTTGGACTCTCCAGTCCAGCTGACAGCTTCACTCCTGAATCATACAGGTAGTTTCCACTCAGGTCCAGGTGTGTCAGATGGGAGGGGTTGGACTTCAGAGCTGAGGCCACGACTTCACAGTGAGTCTCTGAGAGTCCACATTTAGTAAGTCTGTGATGACAGAGAATATAAAAGTTGAAGTCAAATAAAATCTGACATTTTATTCTAAAAATGGACTCTGTGCATTTTGCATCACAAAGCACATCAACATGAGCGTCTGTAGTTCAGCTGGTCAGTTGTTCTATGGAAGAATTATCCTATCTTTATTCAAGAGCGCACATTTTCAGTTTGAGAGCCTGATTTCTCCTTCTCGTGCTCAGATTTTGTGCTCGCATTCAGATTTCTGCTGCTTTCTTTCAAAATGTGTGCTTGGACTCAAAACATCACATGCTTGTGCTCACATTTTTTCTGCTTGGACACAAACATTTCGCTTGCACTCAAATATGTTCTGTGCGCACTCAAATTTAATGTGCTCGCGCTCAAAACAGAACGTCCGCTCAGGTTGAAGTGTCTGCTCAGACTGAAGGATGTCCCACCCTGCGCTTAAATTAGTGTGTTTCACCAGCCAATAGGGAGCCAGCTAGAGTGTGGCCCAATCTTGGGTGTGCTACTTCGGCCTTTTTTAACGCTCCATAGGGGCGGGTATATGGTCTGTTTGTAAAACTGCCTCTCTCTTAAAATACACCAATTTACCATACTAGCCAGCTATTTTAATCGTCACCTATTTAAGACGCCATCTTATTTATGTATAATTAATCTTAAATAATCCTAAAAAGAGTTATTGTTGTTTAGATATCGTATGATTGTTTATCGTAGATTTTTTTCTAATTTTATATTAGCGGGATGTTTTATATACTATAAATACACCTGACAGTGTACCTGTGTTATGGTAGCTGAGTGGTTAAGTACACTGCTACCTGTTATATTTTGTACAAGACTGTTGTGATCAAATGATGACTGAACATAAGATCAGTCTGAAACCAGATGTGAACGTGTGACTGAAGAAGTGATGATGACACAGGAAGTGGAAACCCTCCTTCAAACAGGAATCTACATCTGAGCCTCTACATCCCAGAGGGACAGAGTAAGAGGTCATCCCCAACATGAGGTGAGGCGCTTAGACAGCTTCCAAGAAGGAATGAGGACCCTCCATGAACACTCCCATCAAATGCACTGCATCTTTAAAGCCTTACCTGACCCAACAGAGAAACGTCAGAGTCTTCTGCAAACGGCGTCGCTGGTGTGGAGGAAAAACCTTCTCAGTGCTGAAGTTCACTCTGGACTGGGCAGAGGGTGCCGGAGAAACCAAGATGTCAGTCTGGTGGTTCTGCTCTCGTTCAGGTAGCTGAAACCTGATCAAAGATGAGCGGGTTCAGTCTTCTCACGCTGCTCCATGTTTTCATCCAAACATTACAGAAGGTCACAGCAGAGGAAGCTCGCTGTCTGATAAAACTTCGTTCATTCTTTGACGGCCTGGATGAAAGCGGACTTTCACTGGATTTTCAACAACAAGAAGCTCGTGTTGATGTCACACAGAGTCATCAGTCAGGTGCTGTTGACAAGCCTCATCAGGGGATCTGCTTCCCTCTGCTCTCATCTGGATAATTCCCGACTGCAGCAGCCCATCAGCATCCCTCCTTATGTTGGACCAGGGGTGGTAACAGAGTACGAGGCTTCAACTGACGCTTCAGAAGGAGGGAGTCTTCAGGAAGGAGATGTGAGTGATGAACGATCCTGTCCAGCAGAACTCATCTCACACATCAAGTACCTCAGGAGCCTCCACATCATTGTGTCTTGATCCCCAGTCTTCTGCTGGATCACTGCTACAGATTCTCGGACCACCATGTTGACCACACCAGAAGCAGAGACGCTGGCCCAAGACCCTGACTGACCTGTCTCACACTTCCTGCTGGTTCAGACAAAGAGGAGAAGAAAGAGACGATGAAGGCATGAGGCGAGTCCACAGGAGGCTGACGGAGGGCTGAACAGGGAAGTTCCTTCTGAAGCTGGGGCGGCGCTTTGAAACCAGTGGAGAAAGGAAAACATCATGTTCTACCAAGAAGACTGGAGCAGTGGGTCTGTATGTCACAGGCCCGATTGCACTTCTTGGTGTACCTCAGGAGTTTGTACACCCCGATCTCAAAAGAGAGAGTTGATCTTCCAGAAAAACAGTCTACTGCTTTGTTCACCTGAGCGTTCAGGAGTTTCTGGCTGCAGTCTAACCTGTTCCACGTTTCCACCAACACAAGACAGAGTACTGAAGGACTTCCTGGGGAGGAGGAGGAGTTATTACTCCACCGGATGTCTCCTGAAGAAGGTCATGGAAAATCCCTTCAAAGTAAAAACGGGTCACCTGGGACCTGTTTGTTTCGGGCTTACTTCATGGCTCTCTCTGAAGTCCACCAGAGACTCTTAGGAGGCCTGCTGGTCAGACAGACAACAGTCCAAAACTCATCCAGAGAGCCTTCAACAAACCCTGAAGCGAGAAGAGGTTCGACTCTCCTGACAGGAAGCATCAACATCTTCCCTGTCTATGGATGTGAACGATGGACTCATCATCAGGAGATCCAAGAGTTCCTGAAGTCAGAGAACAGATCAAAGAAGAAATCTCTGAGATCCATGCCTCAGCTCTGGCCTACATCTGCAGCATGTCAGAGGAGGGTTTCGGTGAGTTTGACCTGGAGACGTACAAACAATCACGGGGACGACGGAGACTGATTCCAGCTGTGAGAGAACTGCAGAAAGGCTGTGTTAAGTCCCAGATGTGATTATCAAACATTATTATAAAGCAACGTCAAAGCTGAAGCCATCAGTATTAGACTAAGATAACCTTTACACAACTGCACAATATCAAAAAACTTCACACTCTGCAAGTTTTTTAAAACTAGTATAAAAGCTGTGATTGAAATAATCTACATTTGTGTTCAACTACCAAACGTCTAGAAAACATCATTTGTGTTTTTGCTGTCAAGTCAGTGAACACAAGTTCTTCTGTCATCTTCTAAACTGTCTTTGTTTTGGCTGCTGGAGGCTTCCACACCAAATCCAGCAGAAAAAAACTGAGGGACTGAAGAGTTGTGCTGAAAAGTTGACATGTTTTGGACGTCCATAATTTATGTTTAAAGTGGGCGTTGTGC
>NW_020855855.1:0-764 GCF_000972845.2 Larimichthys crocea
ATTTGTTATTTATTAGTCTATTACAGAAAGGGCTAAATCAGGGTTGCAAATTAGGATGCAGCCAAGATGGAAAAACTAATATAATATAGAGACTGGAAAGATAAGAACACAGAGAGGGACAAGGACACGAGATAAATAGGTAGATGATGTGTGAACAAAGCCTCTACTGTCTTCTGCAAAGATTCATGTGGTTCAAATAAAAAACAAATGAACTTTTAAACATTGAGGCTCTCGGTTTCTGCATGTCTGACTCCATTCACATTATTTACACAGGACTCCCTGTGCAGGGCGATAAATAAACAAAGGGTGGGAATAGATGAAGGTTAATGTAAATACAGAAACAATGGATGGAAATGGAAAGAGGCTTGGCTTGATCTGCATTCACACTTGATAAACAGTGAATGCTGCAGATAAAACATCTTTAAATAGACTCTTATCTTGCTGCACGCTGTGACTGTTCATCTGTTTACAGCCCGTACACAGCCCTTTATTCCCATTTGTAGTTAGTTCTCACATTATTTCTACGCTCACTTTCTATTTTTTAGATTTTTTTTAGATATCTAAACTTCTTAACAGTTTTATATTTACGTAGACAGGCCTCTTCTTAAAACTCACCTCCTCTCATTGGCTTTTAAGACCATGTAGAGGTGATTTTATGTATTTACATGCATATTTTTATTTACTCATTTATTTATTTTTATCTCATTTATTTAATCTTGTGCGGGCAGTGCTTTTTATTTATTTTATTTTATTGTTTTTTTTTA
>NW_020855856.1:0-563 GCF_000972845.2 Larimichthys crocea
CACAGACATACTACAGCTTTCATGACACTGTACTTATTTCACTGATGTAATGTTTTCCCTACAAAAACCCCTTACTGAATACTGACTGAGTACAACTATAGAAATTTATGTGCAGTTATGATATCGAACATGCAGTTAGTATTACATGTCATATTCTGTCCACGTTATGTTGTTTGAGAACACAAGTGGTAGCAATAACAAAGTGTAACACTAAACAGCTTCTTGCAAAAGGCATGTCTTTAGCAACACAAATACTATGGTCCAAAGCAAAACTGTGCTAAACTTGTATAGGCTTTTCCACTAACACACATATTGAGAATTATCTTACAGCAAAACAGAAAATCAGGGCAGAAGAGGAATCACACTATGTAAGTATTTCTGTTTTTAATGAGCATTCTGAATGTTATGCATACTTTGCTGGAAATACTGTTGTCCATAAATGAAGGCATGTATCTTGTCTTTTACCTGTTAACCAAAAGTATGTGTACTGTTACTTACAACTACATTTGCTGTGTAATTACATACAGGTATGTTTGCGCAATGTGAAACACACTACGTTCCAT
>NW_020855857.1:0-831 GCF_000972845.2 Larimichthys crocea
AGAGAGAGAGAGAGGAGGGAGGGTGAGTCCCCAGGCAGTTTAGTCCTATAGCAGCATAACTAAGGGATGACCTGAGCCGGCCCTAGCTATAAGAGATTATTGATTATGTTAGACACTGTTATTCTCAAATAAATCAAGATAGCCAATACTGCTGTAAACACATCTGTCCTAAGGCATTCTTTAGTTTGGGACTCTGTGTGTCTAACCAAATCACATACATTTAGGCTATTTGATCTCATTTTGAAGACTAATGCCATTTTTTCACTCAACCTTTGAAAACCTTAAATGAGAATGGGAGCTAAATGCCCCAGTGTCTAATTTTCATGTATTACACTGTTAAACTGTAAAACTTGCACACACAACTTTGTAAATCGGTTCAGTGTTGTAAAGAAATATAGTTACACTGGGATGTTGGTGTACTGTATGTTATACAGTACATTTGTCCTGTGGAAAATTTCAGATCGCCAATGAAAGCCACTGTGACTGCTTCTCTTGCGACCTATATAACCTATGCAGTGCTGGAGACTGTCTTGGCTCCAAGTGAGAGTAGCATGAGAACCTGACTGTGAAAGTTCATTCCTGACCCTGGAAATTCTTCCTCAGCAGAGAAGAGTTTACTCAGTTGTCATGGAGATGGCAGTATGGCCACCAGAAGTATCATAGTGGGGTTAGTCAGCACCATACAACACCTTAAAATGTCTTCTGGTACACTCAAAAGACAGGATCACACCTCTGGTGTATGACAGCATTATGACATCACATGTCACAGCAGTGGGGAACACTACATCAGGCTTAGGGTTAGAGGTAAGTTTAGACAACATCTGTAAACAC
>NW_020855858.1:0-615 GCF_000972845.2 Larimichthys crocea
CACGTCCATCCTTTGATTTTTATTCAAAATAAATAATTTCATATTAACTAATTTATTTAATGGAAAACCAAAATAATGATCAAGCTACTTTGGAACTTTGAAACATCAGCACCTTTCTGAGGTTCAACAATAACTTTAATACATCAACAACTTTCATTTGTGTTTCATTATCAAGCTAAAGCACACGAATCATGATCTGTTCTTACCTGCAGACAGAGTCACCAACAGAAGCAGAACTCCATAAAGCTTCATGATGAAAAGAGAACAACAGACCTTTAATCCAACTTGTAAGAAGAAAGGTACAGAGAAGATGTGGACTCTCCTCGAGCCTGCCTTTTATAGTCTTCAAGAACAAAGCCACCTCCCAGTTGACCTAAAGCCAGCTCATTATCCCAGAGACAGCCATCTAGACTAAAGACTGTTGTGTAGATCAATACAAGATACAAGTAACATGAAAATCATCTTTAGTGTCAGATAAAATCTGTCAAGTGAATGCAACGTGGTCTAAGGAGAAAATGCTTCTTGGGCTGCAGGTGGTAAAGATAGTGTAGAAAGTCACAGAGCTCCATGAGAATATGGTGGCCCCAAGAATTCTTGAACTGGTAGGTGAGTGGA
>NW_020855859.1:0-586 GCF_000972845.2 Larimichthys crocea
AAGAAATGTTACTTCCATCGAGTGCGATACAACAATGACTGTTTTATAAAATAAAAACAAATGTGCCCTAATGCTACACATACCTGCACATACCCAGATTACGCCACACACACACGCATGCATACGCACGCACACAGCGGCAGCAGTTCAGAGATTAATCAATGCCTCAGATAGTGGCATCTGCCTCTACAGGTCAGCGGCATGTGCCTCAGATAGTGGCATCTAGTAGATGCCGATGCCACGAATTGAGCCAGTGTGCACGTTCGCAGGTCCACACACAGGACAGCCTGTGCAAAGCGCCAGTCAATTGAAAACCGGACATTTTCATGAACTTATAAAGAAAAAAAATCCTCAGGAGCCCCAGACAGGACGTAAAAAAGTCCGGCCAAAAGAGGACGTTTGGTCACCCTTTCATAAAGAAATAACTTTGTCAAACGGAAGAACTTTTATTTTGAAGAGTACCGGGCAAAGAAGCGTACGAGCCCCGCCCACCACTAAAACGGAAAGTGGAAGTGGAAATTTTGTTTTTGGTGATTGGAACAGAAAACGAGAAATTGAGCAGAATTTTCGTTTTTACGTTTTTTGT
>NW_020855860.1:0-699 GCF_000972845.2 Larimichthys crocea
TAGACTGGACACTGCTGGTTCAGAAGTTCTGTTCAGCCTCATGGCGCTGACTCAAAGGTCGACTCATAGTGTAGGTAACTAGCGTGTGTGTGTGTGTGTGTTTACCGGTCAGGGTGAGGGCGAGCAGCAGCAGGCCGGCCAGCAGGCTCACGGTGGGGATCAGGATGTAGAGCAGAAGTCGAAGGTGATTGGTCGATCCCAGCTTGTGAGGACACGTCTCCCCGCCCATCCCGACCTCGGGTCTTCGAGTCTGAGGACGACACATCAACCCGGGGTTATGACATCATTGACGTGTCACCGTCTGTGTGTGTGACGTCACAGCAGTGAGTTTGTTGAGCGGACATAAAAGAGACCTCAAACGCCTCACACAAGTCCAGTCTAAACCACGCCCCCCACCCCCCCTCAGGTTATTTATAGCGAGCAGAGAGGGCGGTCCAGCCCGGCCCGGCCTGGCCTGGCTCGGCCCGGCCCGGGTGTCCTCTCAGAGTTTCCATTGGACACGTTAAAGTTATTTTTGAAGCGACACGATGACGAGCTGACACTCAACACCGATATGCTTTAAGTGCTGCTCGCTCCACCTCTCTCTCTCTCTCTATGTTAATACAGTGAGACTGTTTATATTAACACTTAATTATTCATGATTTTAGTCTGTTAAAAACCTCAGAGCTGAGACTTTTATTTTGAAGGTCAAACTTACAC
>NW_020855861.1:0-516 GCF_000972845.2 Larimichthys crocea
TATTTATGAGGGTAACCCCCCCTTGCATTTAGAGTCTCTCTTTTATTACCTCAGAGGAGAGGGAGGGGGAGAAATGTCTACAAAAGGAGCAGTTGAATGTATTATCAGCAGAGAGAAGTTTGCGACTCTTGTAGTCATACTGTTGTCTCTCTTTAGCCAAGAATAAAGTTCTCATTTAATACTGATCGTGTTCTCAGTCTTTATCGAATTTCCACGACAGGAGATAGACTGGCACCTACTGTTCCCAACCAAAGCCAAACAACTAATACTGCTGAGGATCTCAAGGCCCACACGGGACCTCGTGTAACCTCAGGAGAGAAAACTCCAGAACAGTTGTGTGTTTTCACTGTTCAAAGACGTGGATGGCTTCACTGTTTGATGTCAACAGTTTGAAAGCATTTGTTGGGTGACGGGTGCTAATTTCAGACCCTGCTGCATCTTGATAATAATAAACTGTGAGATGGCCCGTAGCAGAGTCACAACAATTAGCATCTTTTATATGTTAGGGTACAAAGA
>NW_020855862.1:0-522 GCF_000972845.2 Larimichthys crocea
AGCCTGACAAGTTTATGTTCAGTTTTAGAAGATTAAATAAAATGATTTTCATCTATAACCACTGTGTTATGCTCTATTTTTTTGAGAATTTTCAACGCATATATTTGTGAGGGGTACTCCTGAAGTGACAAGAAGGCTCAGGGGGTACTCAAGCCAAAAAAGGTTGGGAAACACTGCTGTACAGTACGCTGTAAAAAAAAACAAACATGCAAAATTACACAAAAAAAATCCGTGAAACAGCAAGTCCGCGAAAAGTGAACCGCGTTATAGCGAGGGACAACTGTATAACATCATTTTGGAGCAATTTTGACAGTCCTAGTATACATACATTATCTATAACCGCTTATCCTCACTAGGGTCGCGGGGGGTGGCTGGGGCCTCTGACAGCTGACAAAAGTCCCCTTTGTATAGCAATTCTCTTACAGAGTTATTCCTTTGTCATGCCAGAGTTGCAATATTTTGCGATCAAAAAAGTCAAAGAATTAGTGAAATTCACACCAGTTTCTTGATAAATGCATTGTC
>NW_020855863.1:0-693 GCF_000972845.2 Larimichthys crocea
GTTTGTTAGTCTCATGGACTATAACGTTTTGTTGATTAGCTGATAAGTAAAATCTGTTAAAACGCCTGTAGACTAATTACTCCACGAAACCTTGAATATATTGAATGAAGTCTGAATATATTGAACGAAACCTTGATTATATTGGATGAAGTCTGAATATATTGAACGAAACCTTGAATATATTGAACGAAACCTTGAATATATGCAATGAAACTTTGAATATATTGAATGAAACTTGACTGACGTCAGACTTCACGGCATCTTGTGTAACGTGTGGATGCTATAGCTAAAAGTGAGTGACAACGAGTCAGTCCGCTCACAATCTCGTTGCAGGAATATTAAACTATGAGGACATCATTAACACTGCATGTACGGGCCAAAATCCCCCTGATACCCCTGATCAATCCCGTTTTCCTGACAAGGAAGTTCACTTCCTTTTTAATGGTGGCAGACAACACAAAACAGGCCAGGCAGCTGTTTATCAGGCCAACCTCAGCATGCCTTCAACCTCACAGGAGTGCCCAACAACACCCAGTGTACAATCTCCACCTGTACACAAGAAAGGGCCCAAGACACTGTATGGTTAGCTTGATATAGTTTTCAGGTGGTTTAATGAAGGTAAAACACAGTGAATGGCCGTGCGTAATGGCACTGCTCTCTGGCGCGACACTTCTCCGGGACTGGAGAAGCTGC
>NW_020855864.1:0-520 GCF_000972845.2 Larimichthys crocea
AACACATCTTTGTAATTTATAACTTGCTGAAAGAAAAAAAAGGAAAAAAGAACAGGAAAAAAGTCTTTGTTCATCAGTTCTTTCAAAAGGAAAAAGACAAACATACATGCCTTTATTAAAAAAGAAATGAAATTTTTTTTTAATTGTAATTATCTACATTTCTGTAAGTTGAAACTAATTTAGACATTTAGTGAAATATGTGGAGTTTGCATGTTCTCTTCATGTCTGTGCGCATCATGTGAATAGTTTGAAAGCTTCAGTCTGATTTTGCAGGTTTACATGAAAGACTTTTAATTGTTTCAGTGTTTGCAGATGTTTGAAGACCTAAAGACAAACTTGAAGCCTCTCGAGGAAAACAGACGATCAGGACACGAGTTCCAGAAAAGAGAAAACTTGACACTCACTGCCCTCTAATTGTGTTGTCTGTGACCCTTTTATCAACAAGTGATCTTTGTTGTTTGTTTGTTTGTGTTGTTTGTTTTTTATCAACTTTTTTTTTCTCTTTTTCAGTACGTTGGAT
>NW_020855865.1:0-512 GCF_000972845.2 Larimichthys crocea
AGTACCAACTGTATAAACTACAGTACTATAAACTACAGTACCAACTGTATAAACTACAGTACCATAAACTACAGTACTATAAACTACAGTACCAGCTGTATAAACTACAGTGCCATAAACTACAGTACTATAAACTACAGTACCAGCAGTATAAACTACAGTACCATAAACTACAGTACCAGGTGTATAAACTACAGTACCAGCAGACAGCATTATTTATTTCTTCGTGTTTCACCTCCTGACAGCTGATCATGAAAACAAACATTTTAACGTTGAAATAAAATAAACATGAGAATTAATAATAATTAATGATAATTATTTTTGTTTTATTGTTCCATATATATCTATGCATTATTATCTCATTTAAAATATTAAAATCTTGAATTTACAGAAATTATTTTCATGTTTGAACTTTTCATCTTTTTTTTTAATTATTTGGTCGACCTGGACACGTGACCTCCGCGGAGATACGAGGTTTAAACTGTGGCCTTGAACAGGTGAGAAGGTTAATG
>NW_020855866.1:0-2354 GCF_000972845.2 Larimichthys crocea
AAAAGTCAGGTTATAAATTAAATATAGCTAAGACACAAATACTCTCTTTTAATTACACACCAAGTAAATATATTAGGCTGAAATATAAAGTGAAGTGGGATGCAACCTCAATAAAATACTCGGGAGTGTTAATTAGTCAGAAACTTGATAAAGTATACAAAATAAACTACAAATTAATAAATGAAAAGCTACAGGACGACATTAAAAAATGGTCCACACTAGGGTTGGACTTTAGTTTAAGGATCGAGGCAGTGAAGATGAACCTGTTACCAAGGTTACTGTATCTCTTTTTATCTCTACCTGTCAAAATCCCAGATTCACAGTTTTTAATGTGGGACAAACAGTAATCAAGGTTTATCTGGGCTGGTGGTAGACCAAGGGTAAGATTCAAAACACTTCGAATTGACAAAGAACACGGAGGCCTTGCAGTACCAAATCTAAAGGAATATTATTATGCTGCCCAGATGAGATATTTTGTCTATTGGTGCTCCCCTGAGTACCAAGCTAGGTGGAAGCACATTGAACTGAACCTGCTTAATTCGCCTCCCCAAACCAAGTTAGGTGAAAAACAACACACAAACCAAAAGGGGGAAAATTTAATCTTGGAGAATGCCTTTAAAAATATGAGATAGTTCAAAAATATAAACTGGAAGGAGACAGTAAACTTTTATTTGGCCTTCTCAAACATCTCTGTTCAGACCCACTTTAACTGACATGACATTTGCAGGGTGGAGAGAACAGGGGATTACAGTCATGTGTACACTCTTGGAGGGAAAAACTTTTGAAAAACTTAAAAGAGAATTTGGTTTAGATAATTGTGACCTGTTTCGATACTTGCAGCCAAGACATTTCTATGAGACAGAAATCAAAAGAGGAATCTCTACAGAAGGAAACAAAGTGATTGAAGTATTCATTAATGCATATATATGTACACCTGTTAAGATTGTCTCTAAGTTGTATAGAGGTTTACAAAAACAAAATGGAAGGAACTCACTATATCTGAAATCAAAATGGGAACGAGAACTGAACATTGAACTGACAGAGACTGATTGGCCTGCTATGTGCACAACTCAACAAACCTCCACCAGCTCCAAAAGATGGCGGGAGTTTGGATGGAACAATATAATTTGCTTCTTCATCACACCACACATCAAAAATAAACAAATAGGTGAAAACTGAAAAGAAACTGTCACTGACAAGAGACAAGAAGTTGTATCCTTCTTGACAAGAGATGAAAACAGTAGACTTCTGGCGGGAAAGAAAGACACTATTGGCAGGGTGATCAAGAGACAACGAAGAGTTCTCACAAAATCTCTGCGAGACCTCTACTACTATAAAGACCCCACTAGGAAACATTCAATGTCTTACAGACAGTTTGTGAGATATAGGCCATTTATGTTACAGAGGCAAAAGCAACTGACCGCAACACATGTGCTTGTTATCAGCATGAGAATGTGCGGCTCCTCATTGATGGCATGGCACACAGGGGTATAATTCAAACGAATTCACAAAGCTTGTCATTGCTGCTTAAAGGTATTACATGTAATGCTGAAAACAAAAAATGCATGTACCGGGAATGCACAAAATGCTGCTATACTGAGATTCAGCTGGCTGGACACAACCACCTTGATGCTGCAAGATGGGAACAGTGGCAAAGAGAGGATGTCACTGTTGGTGATAAAGTCTACAAGAACGCGATCAAGAAAAAAATCTGTGGCACTGTGAAACAACTGGATGAGAAATTCAAGCATGAGCTGGAATCATTTGGAAGCCACCAGTACAACTGGCTACATCAGGCTGGAAAATTTAGAGAAATTAAAGAAAAGGTTGCTGAAAATGAAATGGTCCTACACATAGACTTTCCAAGAGAACTATGGATGCAAACTTAATTCGGAAATCCAGGCCTTTCATTTTGGAGGAAATCGACACCAAGTTAGTATCCATACTGCAGTTTCATACACATCTCAAGTATCCCAGAGCTATGCAACTCTGTCACTATCATTAAGGCATGACGAAAGAGCTGTCTGGGCACACATCAAACCTGTTCTGGAAGATGTAAAATCAAAACAGGTCCAAGACACTGACACACTGCACGTCATCAGCAATGGACCGGTGACACAATACCGAAATAAAACCAACTGTTACCTGATGAGCACAGTTCCTTTCACAATGGGATTCAAACATGTAACCTGGAATTACTCAGAAAGGTCACATGGCAAAGGTGCACCGGATGGTGTTGGGGGTGCAGTCAAGAGAATGGCTGACATGCATGTACACAGTGGCAATGATTTGCAATCTCCCAGAGATGTCTATGAGTTTTTGGCCTCCAAAATGCAGACAAACGTGAAATTCAA
>NW_020855866.1:2364-2752 GCF_000972845.2 Larimichthys crocea
GTGATGTCAAGCTGGGTTTTTGTTATGTCTTGTCATTTCCTGTTTTATTTTGAAAGTTAACTCTCCTCTCGTTTCAGGTCACTTGCCCTTCCTCATGTGTCACCAGTCTGATTGTCTTCCCCGCCCTGATTGTTTCCACCTGTTCCCCATTTCCCTCATGTGTATATAGAGTCTGTGTTTCCCCTTGTCCTGTGCCGAAGTGTCTTCGTTCCTGTTTCGTCGCACCCAAGTCCTTCCATTGCCTCCAAGCCTGTTCCTTGTGTCCTTGTTTTGTAAGTTTCATAGCCCTTTAGTTCAAGATTAGAAAGAGTTTTTTGTAGCCTGTTTTCATCCTTCGGGATCGTTTTCTGTTTGTTGGTTTCCTTCCTTTTGATAAAGTTTTTTCATC
>NW_020855867.1:0-656 GCF_000972845.2 Larimichthys crocea
AAAATAATAACAGACCTTTACACCTAATAACGAAGGTAATATTTATTGCACCTACCAATTATGCCCTTCTTATACAAGTACAGCACAGCAGCCAGCAAATCCAGAACACGCAGAACACCCAGAACACCCAGAACAGCCACAATCCCTACAACTACCCAAATAATGATCGGTCCAATTCCTTCAGAGCTGTCAGGAAGTCTGCGATCTAAAACAGAACAAGATATTAGTTCAATGTTGAGTTAAATTTGACCTGCAGTAAATAAATGATGCTGCTGAAACAAAACTCAGAGGCTGACTGACATGTGACGCGCCATAAGAAAACACTGGGGAAATGTTCGTGGACTGATCAACGTTCAAATAAACCTGGAATATCTTTACCACAGCCTTGAGGCGCCCTTGTAGCTCGAGTTCTCTCTGATGGTTATTTTAATGATTTCAGAGATGTCACTGACACGATTCACTCCAAAAGAAAATAAAGTGACAAATAAGAAAAAGTTTTCTTACCCCATTCCGCCTCAATATCAACGCGAGATCCACGGTGAATCACGTGACAGGTGTATTTGGATTTGTCACTCTTCAAAATCTCCACGTAGTCTCTTCTCTGGTAGGTGTCGTCTTCATTTGGTCGAACGCCAAAGGTCTCCACTCCATCCTGT
>NW_020855868.1:0-633 GCF_000972845.2 Larimichthys crocea
CCCCCCCCCCCCGAGGCGAACATTTTCTCGCGCGCCCTCACGGCCGCCCGTGTGCCCCTGGATGCGCCGTGCGCCCCCATCAGTCTGTCCGCCGCCCCCCTCTGCCTTGTCAACACCCCGCTACGCTAACTTAATGAGCGGGTTTCGAAAATTTGTGAGTTTTTTTTCTTTTTTGGCCCCTCGGGCGCCCCCCACGAAGAATGCGCCCTGGCCGGCCGCCCACATTGCCCATAGCTAAGACCGGCCCTGCATGGTAGGCAGTGTGTTATTTACCTTCCGTACCTTTCGTAGTAACCGCAGAGGTGGTCATAGCCTGGCTGCTGCCGCCGCTGCTTCTAGGTTGAGATTCATCTCCAGTCCGAAGCGTGTCAAAAACACGTCATTCATTTAAAAATATTGCATGTTGTGTGCGTAAATGTTTCTGCATGTTTGTCGTGTTCCCTCCCGACGCTGTTATCTCCACTTTGCAATGATTGCAAGTCGAGCTGTTGCCATCTGTTTTGGTGAAATGCAGCCAAACTTTGGGGCGTTTGAACCAAGTGGGTGACATTGTTTACTACGGATTGCACTGCACGTGCAAAACTTGCGTAAGTTACGTGACGTAATTTGTACTTTCTGGAATCGATAAGAGAA
>NW_020855869.1:0-1124 GCF_000972845.2 Larimichthys crocea
CCTTAGAAATGTAAAATATCTAAGCCTCATTCTAACACATACATATGTATTATATGCAACAGCTATTAAAGTAAGTGGTCAGAACTCACGCTGGAGGTTCTTGTTTTCACGCTTCATGGTCTCCAACTGATCCAGAGCTTCCTCATAAGAGTTCTTCATCTTGAACAGCTCAGTGCCAAGAGAACGAGCCTCCTTCTGAGCTCCCTCAAGCTCTGCCTGACCCTCCTCATACTTCTGTTTCCACTCTGCCAAGACCTAAATTACACAACAGTATAGAAAACTTAGTTCAGTATTAGATTTTTTCAATTTGATTTGATGTTCACACAAAGTAAGTGTTGTTACCTTGTCAAAGTTCCTCTGCTTCTTGTCCAGATTGGCAGCCAGTCCATTGGCTCTCTCCACATCAATCATGAGGTCCTCCACCTCACTCTGGAGCCTCTGTTTGGTTTTCTCAAGAGAAGCACACTTGGAATTCACTGCCTCAATCTGCTCCTCAGCCTCCTGAAGGCGCTGGGCCAGTTTTTTCCTGTTGGAAAAAGGTGTGATTTATCTCTCAATGAAAACCGTAAAATTAAACATACACAAGCAAAGTGCAGCAGTCAGTTGAGCAAGGTTATACCTCAAATAATTTATATGCTTATATGTTATATGCTTCACTTTTGGCCATTTAATTGTATAAAATGCACTCACTTGGCTTCCTCAAGCTCCTCAGTACGCTGGATAGCATCAGTTTCATACTTAGATCTCCACTGAGCCACCTCACTGTTGGCCTTGGACATTCCACGCTGTAGCTCAGCCTTAGCCTCCTGCTCCTCCTCAAACTGCTCCCTCAACAGATCACAGTCGTGGCGGGCTGATTGCACTCCATGGGCAAGAGCATTCTTGGCCTGGTGTAAGGAATAAAGTTTAGTGTGCACATTGTCTAACTGAACAAGTCTATCCGCACATACTTACAGTTTCCTTACCTTAACCTCCTCTTCAATCTGTCTCTTTAACTCCTCAATCTGCTGTGTAAAGGCCTGTTTGCCTCTGCTCAGCTGGGAGACAAGAGCTTCTTTCTCCTCAACTTGACGGGTGAACTCACCTTGTGTGAAAGATATCAAGATAAATTAGTTTGTGCCACA
>NW_020855870.1:0-501 GCF_000972845.2 Larimichthys crocea
TTTTTGTGCATGCGTGAAAGCTGCCCGTATTAATAAGATCTAGAATAGACTATGGTAGTGTGGGGTACGAATCAGCAGCTAAATCGGTGTTATCACAGCTAGATATTATTCAATCACGAGCACTAAGAACTTGTCTCGGAGCAATAGAAACAGCTTCAGTTTGTTCCCTTCAGGTTGAAGCAGGAGAAATGCCGTTATGGATAAGGAGAAAGCAGCTAATAGCCAATTACTGGATAAATTTAAAAGGACATAAGGAAGACCATCCAACAAAGAGAGTCTTGGAGATGTGTTGGGAAAAGGGGAAAGAGCAAAAATCAAGCTTTGGGTGGGTCAGTGAGGGAATATTAGAGCAACTAAAAATAAAGGAAACAGAAGTCAGCCCAACAGTTCTGTGGACGACAAGACCAGAATGGACATTACACGAAGCAAGAGTAGATCTAAAAATATGGGACATCAAAAAAAGAAATAAAACAGTGGACCTGATACAGGAATTTTATAACT
>NW_020855871.1:0-545 GCF_000972845.2 Larimichthys crocea
ATTTAAAAATATTGCATGTTGTGTTTGCAAATGTTTCTGCATGTTCGTCGTGTTCCCTCCCGACGCTGTTATCTCCACTTTGCAATGATTGCACGTCACTCTGTTGCCGTCTGTTTTGGTAAAATGCAGCCAAACTTTGTAGCGTTTGAACCGAGTGGGTGCCATTGTTTACTACTGATTGCACTGCATGTGCGAAACTTGCGTATGTTACGTGACGTAATTCGTGCTTTCTGGAATCAATAAGAGAATCGTTAGATAAACTGCCAAACGATTCCATGGAATTAAAACACACGGAACCGGTTCTCAACAAGAACCGGTTCTCGATTCCCATCCCTACCCAGGACCCCATGCCTATATGAGAAAATAGTTTTGTTTCTAGACAGGTTCCCCTCAGAGCAACTCGAATTAGGCTTTTTCTTTTTTTGGAGTTATCCTCGAGTGTCCACAAAGAGAAGACGTTGAGGGGGATGAACAAAACACTGGACTTTGTATAGGAGACTGTTTCCAACAGTCTACATTGTTTTTTTTAACCATGCACTTTACAA
>NW_020855872.1:0-2236 GCF_000972845.2 Larimichthys crocea
ACGTCCAGGTTTTAGACAGTCTGCACGGATGTCTCAGAGACTACGTCCAGGTTTTAGACAGTCTGCGGGGACGGAATATTATTGTTGTTGTTGTTGTTAACATTGTTGTTGTTATTATCATTGTTGTTATGATATTATCATTGTTGTTGTTATCATTGTTGTTGTTGTTGTTATTGTTATCATTGTCGTTGTTATTGTTGTTGTTATTGTTATCATTATTGTTATCATTATTGTTGTTATTGTTATCATTGTCGTTGTTATTGTTGTTGTTATTGTTATCATTATTGTTGTTATCATTATTGTTGTTATTGTTATCATTGTTGTTGTTATCATTGTTGTTGTTATTGTTGTTGTTATCATTATTGTTGTTATTTTTTATCATTGTTGTTGTTGTTGTTATTGTTGTTGTTGTTATCATTGTTATTGTTATCATTGTTGTTGTTATTGTTGTTGTTGTTATCATTGTTATTGTTATCATTGTTGTTGTTATTATCATTGTTGTTTTTATCATTGTTGTTGTTGTTGTTATCATTATTGTTGTTTTTATCATTGTTGTTGTTATCATTGTTATTGTTATCATTGTTGTTGTTTTTATCATTGTTGTTGTTATCATTATTGTTGTTATCGTTACTGTCATTGTTGTTGTTATCATTGTTGTTGTTATTGTTATCATTGTTGTTGTTATCATTGTTATTGTCATTGCTGTTGTTGTTATCAGTTATTGTCATTATTGTTGTTATCATTGTTATTGTTATTGTTGTTATCATTATTGTTGTTGTTGTTATTGTTATCATTGTTATTGTTGTTGTTATCATTGTTGTTGTTGTTATCATTGCTGTTGTTGTTGTTATTGTTATCATTGTTATTGTTGTTGTTATCATTGTTGTTGTTGTCATTGTTGTTGTTGTTGTTATCATTATTGTTGTTATTATTGCTGTTGTTGTAACTTCCTCACTGTGGCTCGTCTTATTTTGAAATCCGGAAGTGTGCTTGCAGTGAGTGTAGTTGACGCTAACAGGTGGGAACATGTCGGCTCCTTGCAGGCTGCTGCTCAGCCGGTTACCGGCTCTCTGTCCGGTTGTTTTCACTTCACAGCTGCGGAGGAATCGTCCGGTGAGCTGTCCGGTCGGAGGACGGCGGCTGTCACACACACACACAGGTAGGAGCTGCAGCTCGCTGTGTTCGCCTGTCAGTGTGTGCTTAATGAGCTGCTGATTGCATCAACACGTTGATCAGTTAATTAGTCACATCAGGGACGAACAAGAGGTCAGAGGTCAGCACAGCCACTGAAGAGGGCAAAGTCTGAGGAGGAAACGGTACCCTTTCACAATAAGATGCATTTTAAGTTCACTTGTAACGAAATAAATCTGATTACTTTAAAAACACAGAGTAATCCCGCTGTGGTAACCATGACTACAGCTGTACTCGAGTATTTGTTTGTTTGTAGTCTAGTGTGAGAGCAGTCGTCTTCTCCTAACTCCTTATCACCTCTTCAAGGAAAGGTGTTTAGGAAAGGTGGTTAGGAAAGGTGATAGGAAAGGTGGTTAGGAAAGGTGTTTAGGAAAGGTGTTTAAGAAAGGTGGTTAGGAAAGGTGTTTAAGAAAGGTGTTTAGGAAAAGGTGTTTAAGAAAGGTGGTTAGGAAAAGTGGTTAGGAAAGGTGATTAGGAAAGGTGTTTAGGAAAGGTGTTTAGGAAAGGTGTTTAGGAAAAGGTGTTTAAGAAAGGTGGTTAGGAAAGGTGATTAGGAAAGGTGTTTAGGAAAGGTGTTTAAGAAAGGTGTTTAGGAAAGGTGTTTAAGAAAGGTGTTTAGGAAAAGGTGTTTAAGAAAGGTGGTTAGGAAAGGTGATTAGGAAAGGTGTTTAGGAAAGGTGTTTAAGAAAGGTGGTTAGGAAAGGTGGTTAGGAAAGGTGTTTAAGAAAGGTGGTTAGGAAAGGTGGTTAGGAAAGGTGTTTAGGAAAGGTGTTTAGGAAAGGTGGTTAGGAAAGGTGTTTAAGAAAGGTGTTTAGGAAAGGTGTTTAAGAAAGGTGTTTAGGAAAAGGTGTTTAAGAAAGGTGGTTAGGAAAGGTGATTAGGAAAGGTGTTTAGGAAAGGTGTTTAAGAAAGGTGGTTAGGAAAGGTGGTTAGGAAAGGTGTTTAGGAAAGGTGTTTAAGAAAGGTGGTTAGGAAAGGTGTTTAAGAAAGGTGTTTAGGAAAGGTGGTTAGGAAAGGTGTTTAGGAAAGGTGATTAGGAAAGGTG
>NW_020855872.1:2266-13601 GCF_000972845.2 Larimichthys crocea
TTCTCTTCCTTGTTCTGTTTCTCTTTTTCTTCCGCCCATTTTCCTGCTTCTTCCCCTTTCTCCTCCCCTATACAGCACTGTCACTGCTCTAACAGCATTTTAACATAAGCTAACACAGCACGCTAACATGAGCAGCTAACAGCAGTAACAGAGCTAACCGCCGCTAACACTGAGCGGTAACATGAGCTAACAGACTGAGCTAAACATGAGCTAATAGCAGCTAACATGGTAGGCTAACATGAGCCTAAACTAAACAGCAGCTAACAGCAGCCTAACATGAGCTAACAGCAGCTAACAGCGTAACAGCAGCTAACACGCAGCTAACAGACTGAGCTAACCTGAGGCTAACACAGCAGCTAACAGACTGAGCTAACAGACTGAGCTAACAGCAGCTAACCGACTGAGCTAACAGACTGAGCTAATAGCAGCTAACATAAGCTAACAGCAGCTAACATGAGCTAACGGCAGCTAACAGACTGAGCTAACAGACTGAGCTAATAGACTGAGCTAACAGCAGCTAACAGACTGAGCTAACAGACACTGCTGAGCGACCGCAGCAGCTAACAGACTGAGCTAACAGCAGCTAAACAAAGCTAACAGCAGCTAACATGAGCTAACAGCAGCTAAACATGGGCTAACCTGAGCTAACATGAGCTAACAGCAGCTAACAGACTGAGCTAAACATGAGCTAACAGCAGCTACAGACTGAGCAACATGAGCTAACAGCAGCTAACAGACTGAGCTAACAGACTGAGCGAACACGAGCTACAGACATGCAACAAGCAGCTAACCGATGAGCTAACAGACTGAGCTACTGCGGCTACCAGGCTGAAGCTAACAGCCAGCATAACATGATTGCTAACAGCAGCTAAACATTATGCTCACAGCAGCTAACAGATTGACTGACTTTCGCTAACAGCAGCGCTCGTATAACAGACTCGAGCTAACAGATTGAGCAACATGATCTCCACAATGAGCCCTCACGTCGCTTAATTCTAGATCCTGACGTATAACAGATCTCTGACGCATACAGCAGCCTTACATCACGGCCTGATCGCTAACAGCAGCTAACCGACTGAGTCTAACAGGCTTGATGCTAACA
Organism: Larimichthys crocea; assembly: GCF_000972845.2. Lineage (NCBI taxonomy): Eukaryota > Metazoa > Chordata > Actinopteri > Sciaenidae > Larimichthys > Larimichthys crocea. Next base: position 3,369 of record NW_020855872.1, read on the forward strand.
GACTTGAGCTTTATTACGTGACCCCCTGCCACCCCGCCTAATTTCTTTTAGCAGATCAAAAGACATGAGAGAACATAAGCTAACCGCAGCATAAAACTGAGCTAATCATGACGCTACCATCCCATGAGCTAAAACAGACTGAGCTAACCAGACTGCAGCTAACAGCAGCTTAACAGACGAGCTAAAACACCCGTTAATGACCTTCGCCCTAATACAGCATGCTAACATTGACGCCCGCTACCCGCTAACATGAGCTAACAGCAGCACTAACCTGTAGCTTAACACCCGCAGGCTAACAGCTATGCTCAACCTGAGCTATAAAGCAGCTAACACTGAGCGAACCATGAGCTTGACTGTCTACGATCTTATATTGTTTTTGATGGACTTGATGTTCTTTTGCTCTACACAGTGTCTTTGATTACTTTGAAATGCGCTCTTTAATAAAATGTATTATTATTCTATCTCAATGAAGCTCACACGCCAGCTACCATTGACGCTAACAGAAGCTAACAGACCTGAGCCCCTTTTAATCAGTTGTCCCACGCTACCACATGAGCTGGCTCAACATGATTCTACCTAGCAGCTATTTTACAGACATGGAGCAACGGCAGCAAACTCCCGTAATGATTCTTTCGCTACCCATCTTCGATTTTCTGAGCTAACCATCAGCTAAACATGAGTTAACAGCCAGCCTAACCATGGAGCTAACAGCAGAGCTAACAGCTTATGCTACTACAGGCACTGTGATTGCTACTACAGCCAGTTAACATGACGCATCACATGAGCTAATTCATGTAATCGATTTAACTCACTTCGCCTGATTCGCGCTACCAGCCTACTGCTATACACGGACTGATTGCTAACAGCAGGCCTAACATGATGACGCCCTAACATCGACGCTCAATCTAACAGCAGCTAACAGACTGAGCTAACAGCAGCTAACAGACTGAGCTAACATGAGCTAACAGCAGCTAACAGACTGAGCTAACATGAGCTAACAGCAGCTAACAGACTGAGCTAACAGCAGCTAACATGAGCTAACAGCAGCTAACATGAGCTAACAGCAGCTAACAGCAGCTAACAGACTGAGCTAACAGCAGCTAACAGACTGAGCTAACATGAGCTAACAGCAGCCGTCAGTGTATCATTGGAAAGTTGCATAAAGTTTTCATTGATGAGTTTCATGTGAACAGGATCAAACCTTCGACCACTGGAGGGCGTCAGAGTGTTAGACCTGACCAGGTAAGCTCTTATAGAACGTCCTGTGGCTGTTCCAGGATCAGACATGAAGCTCAGTCTGATCTCAATGAAACGTTTGAATGTTGGCAGAGTTCTGGCCGGGCCCTTCGCCACCATGATCCTGGGAGATCTGGGCGCCGAGGTGATCAAAGTGGAGAGACCAGGTGAGTGCGCGCCTGTGCTTGCTTTGTTCCTCCTTCGTGGTGTGGCGTAAGGACTCAGGTGTTTTGTTGTCGGACAGGTGCAGGTGATGACACCCGAGCGTGGGGTCCTCCGTTTGTCGCCACCGAGAGCGCCTACTTCCTCAGCGTCAACCGAAACAAGAAAGTAAGTGTGTCAGACTCAGCTTCACTCGCCACACAGAGAACACAGGTGCAGTGTCAGAGTGTACACAGAAACCACGCTCAGGTCAGGTCCTCCTGAAGTCCACAACCATCTCCACCCAGGACCAGGTGGTTGCTCCCACACCACGGGGCCACTGACTGCACCCCACAGCTGCAGTGTAGATAGTCAGACTGGCAGAGGGGAGAACGGTGATGTTCATGTTCAGCCTCTGACGATGGCTCGTCTCCTTTCAGAGCATTTCTGTGGACCTGAAACATCCCAGAGGAGCAAACGTCATCCAGGAGGTACGACAAGACTCAGGTTCACCTGTCCGTGTGTCACATGACCATTAGACTTACATGTTTTGTGTGTGTGTGTGTGTGTGTGTGTGTGTTAGCTTGCAGCGGTGTGTGACGTGCTGGTAGAAAACTACGTTCCGGGTAAACTTCAGCAGATGGGTTTAGGACACGAGCAGCTCAGCAGAGTGAACCCACGACTCATCTACTGCTCCATCTCAGGTACTGACTTCCCCGTGAACGCTCCTCACACGTGGCGGCTCGTCTACAGAAGCGAGAGCGCCGAGGTCCAAATGCGACGAGAAAGAACTGACTCGATGCGCGAGAAAGAACCGTTATCTGCACATGAATGCAGATTATATTTCTGCTCCTCCTCAGCTGTGATTGGTCGCTCTGCAGGTTCCAGGTCCGACAGTTAAAGACTTGCAACCGGCTGGAAAGCGGAACACAGCGTTTGCCATAGAGATCTATATAATTCTAATATATAAAGGGTGTTCAAAGTCTGCATCAATCAGTAATCAATAATCTCCACTTTCCCTTCAGCCTGGGACCCCGTACAGCCCACTCCAGAACCCGGCTGATCCCCGTACAGCCCACTCCAGAACCCGGCTGATCCCCAGACCCCAGTTTGAAAGCCACTGCTGTAAATGTTCTGCTGCTGCTTCAAATCAGTTTCATGTTTGGTTCCATTGCTTTGAGGCTGATCGGTGTGTGCTCATGTTGGTACGAGCTGAGAGCTCTCGGACGGAGCATCCAGTCATTGTGGTGATTGGACGCAGAGAGCAGCCTGTTAACACCCAGCTTGAATATCAGTTATTGACAAGTTCTATATTTGATTTGCTTTGCGGCGCGGACACACCTCTCCTGTCTCCTTAGATATTCTGAGTATCTTAGCGTGCCTGTCTGTGCTTGCTGCTGTCCTGCAGTTCTCAGACTGAGCCACTAGGTGTCGGTAGACTCCACAGTAAGTGTAACTCTGAAGCGAACTCACAGTTCACACAGTAATGACACGCGGCACATTGTCGTCGCTCTGTTTCATGCTGGATTTATTGAAGCCTCGACAGCCCAGAAACACGTTTGAAGCTTTTTACCGCGAGGCCTCGCCGTGTCTTCACATCCTGCACACGAGTTTCTCTCTTTCTTTTCTTTCTCTCCTCCAGCTTCATCACTCCCACAGTTTTTTTGTTTCTCCTTCCCTCTTCGTCGCGCTCCTTTAAGAAAAACAACTACGTTACCCAGGAGGCCTCATTAAGCTGCAGCAGCTGGATGCAGTGGGCAGATTTACGGCTCGGTTTCATCCTGAGCTGTCTGAAGCCGAGCAGGATGCTTCAAGGATTAATGTCCTCATCCACAGAAACTCTAACTCCTGCCTGGGTTCAGATTTTCACTCAGTGACGGCAGGTTGTTCACGTGAAGAGTGAAGCTGTCCATGATCGTTTTACAAACCTCTCTGAAGATGATCTGCCAATATTCAGTCAGCTTTATTCTCCAAACATCTGATCTTCACCTCAGGAGTTTCATCAGATCAGATCAATAGCTTTGAATCAGCATTCAAACCTCAGCCGGCAGCTTCATGGATGTTAGATCAGGACCAAGAAATCTAGAAAGTTGATCAGGACTTCTTCTCAATGTGCCGGTGACGTTAAAATATATTTTTTATGTAAAAGATGCAACAATCTCTTTGTCAGGTCATTTTTAATGGAGTCAGTTATCCATCCATCCATCCATCCATCCATCCATCCTCTTCCTCTGATCTGGGTCTGGTCGTGGTTGCAGGGCTTCTCCCCAGCAACACATCCAGCTCCTCCTGGAGGATCCCGAGGCGTTCCCAGGCTAGATGGGCTATGTAGTCCCTCCAGCAGGTTCTGGGTCTGCCCCAGGGTCTCCTCCCAGTTGGACGTGTCTGGAGCACCTCCAAAGGGAGGCACACGGGGGGCGTCCTAATTAGATGTTGAACCACCTCAGCTGACTCCTTCCAACGTGAAGGAGCAGCGTCTCCACCCCGAGCTCCTTCGGTCACTGGCCAAAGCTTCTGACCAGAGGTGAGGGCTGGAACGAGACGGACTGGAAGATCGAGAGCTTCGTCTTCTGGCTCAGCTCTTCTATGCAGTACTCTGTATACTTCAGTGTATTTCAGCAGGGCAGTGTTGTCTCGAGTCGAGCTAGTTCCACGTCTGACCTGCAGAGTTTAAATATCAACCATCTGTCCGTCTGAACTTCTTCAGAGCTCAGACCTGTGAATCCCGTCAGTGTGCTGCTTATCAGAGCGCAGACTCAGCACACAGCTGCAATAAGAATGAGAAACCAGCCCAATAATCTGTGTGTGTGTGTGTGTGTGTGTGTGTGTGTGTGTGTGTGTGCACTCAGGTTACGGACAGACCGGGCCTCAGTCTCAGAGTCCAGGCTACGACTCCATCGCGTCGGCTGTGTCGGGGATGATGCACATCACCGGGCCGGAGGTCAGACTCTGCTTCCTTCAGGTTTCAATGACACCGTGATCCTGTAGCGCCCCCCTCAGGACAGACGTCACATGGTTAGGTGACTCAGAGTAGATGAGTCATCAGGATGTTTGGTCTGTACCTGAGTTCAGTGGGCTCTAACTGGTTTCCTGTGACCACGCCTTCACAATAAAAGTCATCTTCTGCTCCAGACTGAAGAATGACACACCTTCTCCTCCCATAATGCTTTGCTTCTGCTGGCAGGATGGCGACCCGGTGCGTCCAGGCGTCGCCATGACAGACCTGGCAACAGGGCTGTACGCACACGGAGCCGTCATGGCCGCCCTGCTGCACCGACACAAGACGGGGAGCGGCGTTCACATCGACTGTAACCTGCTGTCATCACAGGTGAGGGGGGAGGCCTAAATAATGGAGCCCTCACCCCTTGTATATGATCAAGCTACGTCATTTATTGGACACACATACACGCACGCACACACATCAATGAAAGAGGTCAAGAGAGTCTGCCCGGACACGGGGGCTAGAACGTCCAACGACTCATCTATTACAGCATTTAGCTTAAGCTTCGGCTATTACGCACACAACACTTCTACGCTCATGAGAAAATGGAAAAAGTCCACGCATCACGTCAAAGGTTTTCAGCACAGCTACATAAATTGGGGGGAGCTATCGGACAGTTACTCATAAGCTCTCACACGACTCACACACACCTACACGTCACGCGCAACACAGACTACTCACGAACGAATCAAACTGACTCACACACTCACACACACACGTTCTACAGTCCTCACTACACACACGTTAAACCTTACGATAGCACTACAGATGAAGGCACGCACCGCCGGAGCCCTCACTGTGATGAAGAAACACACAAAACAACCCAGCAGCATTCGACCAACTGCAGGCACGCTCAGCGGGCGGCACACGCCCCCTTCCACCTGTATGACAGACACACTCACGTCAAGGAAAAAGAAAAAGAAAGAGGAAAGACACAACAGCACCACACCACACACACACAAACACACAACACACACACACCACACTCACCCTCACCCCCACCCCCCACCCCCCTCACCACCGCACACGCCCCCCTCACCGTATGACACACAACACACACACAGCCCTCTCACACACAACACACACACACAACTCACCACACCCACACTCACACTCACCCCCCCCCTCACTTGTGATGACACACCACCACAACACAACCCACCACACACACACACACACACCTCAACACTCACCCCCCCCCACCTGTGATGACACACACACACACACACACTCTCACACACACACACACACCACACTCACACACTCCACACACACACTACACTCCCCCCCACCGCAACAACACACCACACACAACACACTACATCGGCTACACACACCACACACACACGCCCCAGCAACAACCACACACACACACACCACCGCGCTCACACGTTTACACACAAACACACGGCACGCCACACACACACACACCTACAACACTCACGCGACACACTAACCCCCCCCTCACCTGTGATGAACACCACACCACCACACACACACCCACACATCACACCACTCACCCACACATCGCTCACTCCCACACACATCACACACACACGCTACACACTCACACACACCACTCACTCACTCACACACACACACACACACACTCTCATCACACTCCACACACACTAACTCCCTCACACACACACACACACACTCACACACTCACCCCCCTACCTGTGATTGAACACACACCACACACACACACACAAACACACACACTCACCCCACCCTCACCTGTGATGCACAATCACTCACACACACACACACACACACACACACACACACACAAACACACAACACACCACACACATCACCCTCACCCCCACCCCACCCTCACCACCCACAGCCCCTCCCTGTATGACACACACACACACACACAGCCCTCTCACAGCACAACACACACACACAACTCACCCACCCCCTCACCCCCCTCACCTTGATGAACACCACCACAACACACACACACACAGCACACACCACACAACAACACACTCAATCACTCACCCCCCCCCACCGTGTGATGGACACAACACACACACACACTCTCAAACACACACACACCACGCACACTCCACACTCCACAAACACACTCCCCCCCACCACCCCCTGCACCTGTGATGACAGCAGGTTACAGTGCGTGTGAAACGCGCGCTCCCCCCCCGTCTTGTGTCCGGTGCAGCAGGGCGCCCATGAAGGCTCCGTTGCGCGTTACAGCCCTGTTGCCAGGTCGTAATGGCGACGCCCTGGACGCACCGGGTCGCCATCCTGCAGCAGAAGCAAAGCATATGGAGAGAAGGTGTGTATTCTTCAGGCCCCTGGAGCAGAAGATGGAACTTTGATTGTGAATGCGTGCGTCACAGGAAACCATGTGATGGACCCACTGACTCAGGTAGCCGATACCAAACTCACTATAGACTCATCTACTCTGCACTACTAGTCGCCTAACAGTGACGTCGTCCTGAAGGGGGGCGTTACAGGATAACGGTGTCATTGAAACCTGAAGGAGCAGAGTCTGACCTCCGGCCCGGTGATGGTGATCATCCCTCCCCGACCAGCCGACGCGATGGAGTCGTAGCCTGGACTTGAGCTGAGGCACCGGTCTGTCGTAACTCTAGGCACACACACACAACACACACCACCACACACACACACACAACCGCACCAGCACACACAGATTATTGGGCTGGGTTTCCGCATTCTTATGCAGCTGTGTGCTGAGTGTGCGCTCGATAAGCAGCACACTGACGGATTCACGGTCTGAGCCTCTGAAGAAGTTCAGCGGACAGATGGTTTGATATTTAAACTCTGCAAGTCAAGATGGGAAACTAGCTCGACTCGCGACCACATGCTCTGCTGACATCACTGAAGTATACCAGAGTACTGCATAGAAGAGATGAGCCCAGAAGACGAAAGCTCTCGATCTTCCCAGGTCCGTCTCGTGTCCAGCCCGCTCACCTCTGGTCGAAGTTTGGCCAGTGACCGAAGGCAGCCGGGGTGGAGACTCTGCTCCTTCACGTTGGAAGGAGTCAGCTGAGGGGTTCAACCATCTATAGGACGTCCCCCCGTGTGCCTCCTTGGAGGTGCTAGCCAGACACGTCCAACTGGGGAGGAGACCCCGGGGGCAGACCCAGCACCTGCTGGAGGGACTACTAGCTAGCCCACCACTAGCCTGGGAACGCCTAGGGATCCTGCTGGATGTGTTGCTGGGGGAAGACCCTGTCAACCACGACAGACACAGATCAGAGGAAGAGGGGATCGGATGGAGGATGGAATGGATGGCATGGATTGGCTGGAAGGAGGACGATGGATGGAATAACTGACTCCATAAAATGACCTGACAAAAGAGATGGCTCTTGTTACATAAAAATATAGTTTAACTATAGTCGTCACCCGCACATTGAGAGAAGTCCCGGATTCAAATTTCTAAGATTTCTTGGTCCTGATCTAACAACATGAGCTGCCGGCTGAGGTTGAAGCTGATTCACAGCTATTGATCGATCTGATGAAACTCCGGAGGTGAAGATAGGTTTGGAGATAAAGCTTGACTGCAATATGCAGATCATCTTCAGAGGGTTGGTAAACGATGCATGGAAGCTTTCACTCTTCAGTGAACAACTGTGCCGTCACTGAGTGAAAGTTGCAACCAGGCAGGATTCGAGTGTTCTGTGATGAGGACTATTATCCTTGAGCTACTCCTGTCTGACTTCAGACAGTTCGATGAAAACCGGCCGTAAATCTTCCCACTGGCATCCGCGGTTCTGCAGCTTATAGAAATAGAGTGCTCCTGGTTAACGAGTTGTTTTTGCCTTAAAATCGCGCGAAGAGGGAAGGAGAAACAATAAAAACCTGTGGGAGTGATGAGCTTAGGAGAGAAAGAAGAAAGAGAAAAAATCGTTTGCTAGTTAAGACACGGTCGAGAGCCCTCGCGGTAAAAAGTCTCAACGTGTTTCTGGGCGGTCGAGCTTCCAATCAATCCGCATGATACCATTGCGACGACAATGTGCCGGGTGTATTAGTGTGAACGTTGAGTCGTTCAAGTTACACTACTGTGAGCAGTCTACCGACACCTGTGCTCAGTCGAGAATGCAGGACAGCAGCACTCCCCGCCGGCCCGCTACGCTACTCCGGGATCGTGAGACTGGAGAGATGCTCGGGACTGGGGACAGGTGCATCCTGGATTTGGTCTGTACCTGAGTTCAGTCGGCGATTCTAACTGCGTTTCCTGTGACCACGCCTTCACAATAAAAAGTCATCTTCTTGCTTCCAGGGACTGAAGAATGACACACCTTCTCCTCCCATAATGCTTGCCTTCTGCTGGCAGGATGCGCGACCCGGTGCGTCCAGGCGTCGCCATTGACAGACCTGGCAACAGGGCTGTCGCAACACGGAGCCGTCATGGCCGCCCTGCTGCACCGACACAAGACGGGGAGCGGCGTTCACACGACTGTAACCTGCTGTCTCACAGGCTGAAGGGGGGGGGGGGGGTGGGGGGGGGGGGGGGGGGTGGGTGATTGTGAGTGTGTGGAGGTGTGAGAGTGTGAGAGTGTGTGAGTCGTGTGTGTTGTGTGTGTGTGTGAGAGTGTTTGTGAGAGTGTGTGCATGCGTGTGTCATCCCAGGTGCGTGGGGGGGGTTGGAGTGTGTTGCGTGTGAGTGTGTGTGTGAGTTGTGTGAGTGTGTGTGTGTGTTGTGTGTGTGTGTGTTGTGTCACTAAAAGTGAGGGGGGGCGGTGAGTGTGGTGTGTTGAGTGTGTGAGTGTGTGTGTTGTGTGTGCGTGTTGGGAGTGTGTGTGTGTGTGTGGCGTTGTGTGTGTGTGTCATCACAGTGAGGGGGGGTGAGTGTGTGCGTGTGTGTTTGTGAGAGTGTGTGAGTGTGCGTGTGTCATCACAATGAGGGGGGTCTTGAGTTGTGCGTGTGTGTGTGTGTGACAGTGTGTGTGTGTGTGTGTGTGAGAGTGTGTGCGTGTGTGTGTGTGCGGTGTGGGTGTGAGTCCTTGCTTCACTCTCCTTGTTTCCTCTCCTTGTCTCCTCTCCTTGCTTCCTCTCCTTGTTTCCTCTCCTGTCTCCTTCTCCTTGTTCCTCTCCTTGCTTCCTTCCTTGCTTCCTCTTCCTTGTTTCCTGTCTCACTCTCCTTGTCCTCTCCTTGCTTCCTCTCCTTGTTCCTCTCTTTCTCCTCTCCTTGCTTCTCTCCTTGCTCCTTCTCCTTGCTTCTCTCCTCTTTCCTGTCTCCTCTCCTTTGTCTCCTCTCCTTTGTCTCCTCTCCTTGCTTCCTCTCCTGTTTCTCTCCTTGTTTCCTCTCCTTGCTTCCTCTCCTTGCTTCCTCTCCTCGTCTCCTGTCTCCTCTCCTTGTCTCCTCTCCTTGCTTCCTCTCCTTGCTTCCTCTCCTTTTTTCCTCTCCTTGTCTCCTCTCCTTGCTCCTCTCCTCATCCTCCTCTCCTTCTTCCTTCTCCTTGCTTCCTCTCCTCGTCCTCCTGTCTCCTCTCCTTGTACTCCTCTCCTTGCTCCTCTTCCTTGTTTCCTCTCCTTGCTCCTCTCCTCCTCTCCTCTCCTTGCTTCCTCTTCTTGCTTCCTCTCTCATCTCTCTCCTTGTTTCTTCTCCTTGCTTCCTCTCCTTGCTTCCCTCTCCTCGTCTCCTCTCCTTGCTTCCTCTCCTCGTCTCCTCTCCTTGTTTCCTCTCCTTGCTTCCTCTCCTTGTCTCCTCTCCCTTGCTTCCTCTCCTTGTTTCCTCCCTTTTCCTCCTCTCTTGTTCCTCTCCTTTGTCTCCTCTCCTTGTTTCCTCTCCTTGTCTCCTCCCTTGTTCCTCTCCTTGTCTCTCTCCTGTTTCCTCTCCTTGTCTCCTCTCCTCGTTTCCT
>NW_020855872.1:13611-58835 GCF_000972845.2 Larimichthys crocea
TCCTTGCTTCCTCTCCTTGCTTCCTCTCCTTGTCTCCTCTCCTTGCTTCCTCTCCTTGTTTCCTCTCCTTGTCTCCTCTCCTTGCTTCCTCTCCTTGCTTCCTCTCCTTGTCTCCTCTCCTTCTTCCTCTCCTTGCTTCCTCTCCTTGCTTCCTCTCCTTGCTTCCTCTCCTTTCCTTGCTTCCTCTCCTTGTTTCCTCTCCTTGCTTCCTCTCCTCGTCTCCTCTCCTTGTTTCCTCTCCTTGCTTCCTCTCCTTGTCTCCTCTCCTTGCTTCCTCTCCTTGTTTCCTCTCCTTGTCTCCTCTCCTTGTTTCCTCTCCTTATCTCCTCTCCTTGCTTCCTCTCCTTGCTTCCTCTCCTCGTCTCCTCTCCTTGTTTCTTCTCCTTGCTTCCTCTCCTTGCTTCCTCTCCTCGTCTCCTCTCCTCGTCTCCTCTCCTCGTCTCCTCTCCTTGTCTCCTCTCCTCGTCTCCTCTCCTCCCCCCTCCATGTTTTGATCCATCACCCCTCGTTGCTTCCTTTTTGCTGAGTCATGTTTAGTGGCTGCAGAGCTGTGATTGGTGGAGGTGAACAGAGGTCGTGAGATGAGTTTGTTGTTTGGATGAAACTCGTCTCAGAGTTCATAATTCAGATTTGCTGACATGGCGTCTGAGTATGTGTTTATTGCTGAGTCATTTCTCTTGCTGAGTTCAAAGTTCTGAACAGGTTCGTCCATCAGCCTGTCTCTGTCTTCGACGTTCACATTTAATTTGAATAAAGTAATATTGATGCTGTTTGAATACACAGTTTGAGTCATGAACGTTGAAGTGAAGCTCGTTCATGTGTCACGTTCAGACGTCACGGTCGCGTCCTCCGTCCGCCTCCGTGTCCGGACACGCTGCTCTACAGTGTTGCGTTCAGGGTCTGCTGGTAAATTACACTTGTGACGCCGCCTGCCTCATTTCATCCATCCTGCATCAGTGGAGTGTTTTTGATGTGAGGCGTCCGCTTCATGAATGTGTGTGTGTGTGTGTGTGTGTGTGTGTGCAGACCTCCCGCTATTTAAACAAGCTGTTGATTTATCCTGAAAAGTCTCAACAGTTTGAAAAGCGAGTGATCAACGTGTGTGTGAATGTTTTCACCGTTCAAACAAATCCAACCAAAAGTAATCTGTGACCGTGACGGATGGGACCACGCGCCGCTCTGGACTCTGAAGTATTCGAGACACCCAGGGTGCGTTTGATTTGTCGTGTCAGGACATGCTGCTCGTGTGACAGTGTTGCTTTTAAAAAGATGTTTTATGTTTGATATGTTCTTATTTTTCACCTTTTTGGCTGCGACAAAAAGCAGCTCAGCTCGTTTCCAAACTTTATGTTCCCCCAGAGAGAAATTCAGTTCAGAATGAGAACACACAGAGAAGTCTGTTTCCGTGAAGAAAGTCTTTCTTATTTCCGTCATGTTTCACAGTCGTTGTTTTTTGGAAATGTTTCTAAGATTTGGTTGTAATGAAGGAAATGGAGTCCCTCAGTTTTGGTCGCACAGACACAAAAAACGTCTGAAGTCGACCGGCTCGGCTGGGAATGGTGAGCTGAGACTTTTCTAAGAGTTTCACTAAACGTGTTATCACTGCTGAAGCTGTCAGACTTATAGTCTTGGCGGGAGACGCACTGATCCATCTACTCCCATGTAAACCGGAGAGGAGACATTTAAAGTTACTGTTTACTGGCTGATGAGGTTAGCATCCAACACTGCTGTGTGCAATAAGTTTAATGAATTTATATTAATACACAGTTAAGAGAAAGTTTTTACAGACTTTTAAGGAAGAGACGGATAGACGGATAGACTGATAGACTGATAGACGGTTAGACTGATAGACTGATAGACTGATAGACGGATAGACTGATAGACCGATAGACCGATAGAGTGATAGACGGATAGACCGATAGACCGATAGACGGATAGACTGATAGACTGATAGACGGATAGACGGATAGACTGATAGACTGATAGGCCGATAGACCGATAGACGGATAGACGGATAGACCGATAGACGGATAGACGGATAGACTGATAGGCCGATAGACCGATAGACCGATAGACGGATAGACGGATAGACGGATAGACGGATAGACCGATAGACGGATAGACTGATAGACTGATAGACGGATAGGCCGATAGACGGATAGACGGATAGGCCGATAGACGGATAGACGGATAGACGGATAGACGGATAGGCCAATAGACGGATAGACTGATAGACGGATAGACGGATAGACTGATAGACGGATAGACGGATAGGCCGATAGACGGATAGACCGATAGACCGATAGACGGATAGGCCGATAGACGGATAGACGGATAGACGGATAGGCTGATAGACGGATAGACTGATAGACTGATAGACGGATAGACGGATAGACGGATAGACGGATAGGCTGATAGGCTGATAGACGGATAGACGGATAGACTGATAGGCGGATAGACGGATAGACTGATAGACTGATAGACGGATAGACGGATAGGCTGATAGACGGATAGACGGATAGACTGATAGACGGATAGACGGATAGACTGATAGACTGATAGACGGATAGACTGATAGACGGATAGACGGATAGACTGATAGATGGATAGACCGATAGACGGATAGACTGATAGACGGATAGACGGATGCCAACTCTAATTGGTTTTCGAGGCTGCGAGGTCTCGATCTTTGCGGTTGACTCCCAAGGCTGTTACACATAAAATACCCACAATCCACTTCTCCCCCCCTCCCCATATCCCATGGTGCATTCCTTATGAAGTGCTGTGACCACAGGCACGTTGACCACAGAGCTCCGACCAGAGAGGAACAATGAGAGCACACAGCCGCCATGGATGTGAATCCATGTGGATGGGTTTAAGCTGAGTTTGGTTTGGTTGTCAGGGGAAATTTAATCATTACAAACCAATCAGAGTTCACAGTTGGATCTCTACAAGCTGCCTGCAGGTCCTGAAACAGCTGTAAACATCAGGCGGAGCTCCACACCAAAGGCTGAAAAGTCATAAGTCTTAAGTTCAGCTTGGAACGTCGTTAAATTGTTGTGGTTGGTTGAGGAAATGGCTCAGTCATGCAGAAAATACCAAGATGTGAAACTGTTTTAAATTAACAAGACGACGGAGAAGAAAGTCCTCACCCTTAAAGCCTGGAGCCATCACCACCAGGTGATTCCTGGCTATTGAACTTTACCTGACTGCGAGGCGCGTGGACAGAAGCCAGAACTACATTTTACTTCAGGTGCTCATGGCTGTCACAGGTTCAACAGTCTCTCGACCTGCCACGATGTGAAAGTCTCTTCTGGTTGTCGAGCTTGGACTGGCCGTCACTCGTTGAGACGCTTTTCTCGCTACATGAAAGACGTCTTGCAGATTGTAATTGAACTTCTTTTAGACTGTCAGAGCTGATTTAAAGCTGCTGCTGACGGACGCTCACTTCATCACCACTTTCTTTGTGATGCCGAATCAAAGTCAGAGTTCCTTCACATGTGGCGTTGCCGTCCTTCAGCCGCCCATCGTCTCTCAGTACATATCGTGTACGGCCTGTAGTTAGAATGAGAGACGAGGTTAAACAGAGAATATCATTCATTTCTAAACACAGCAGTGATTGACAGCACCACCCATCCGAGTGTCTGTCTGTCTCGACTCCGTCATGTCAACATGCTTTTTTTAAAAACTACCTCTGATCTTCTGCTGCTCCTCTTTCCCTTCTAATCACACACTTGCCTTTCTTCATGTCCCTCTGATTTCTTCAGCCCTGTTCAGAAACGAGCACGAATATGACATGAAAGTAACCTCGTCCACCACAGGCGTCTCCAGCTGTGATGAAAATTCTTCTGCCCGATGCTTATTTTTCTTCCGTCCGGACGGTGTCGTGCAGGCTGATTATGGTTTATTGATGAATGAAAAGAGCTTGAGTTGAAACTTTCAGTGTTACCTGTCACCTGTGGTGGATGTCAGCTGTAGGACTGTCCGTCATTCAGTTGGTCCACGATGAACCTGGTGAATCACCTGCTTTCTTTGTATCCAAACTGTATGTATTGTTGTTTCTGTGAATTATGGAACGTAGTTTTTTGTTGGTTTCATCTCTACTTTTATTTTCTAGCTGTTTGCTTCCTGTTGTTTAGGATGGGATCTGTAAAACTTTGTTTCATTGCCAGCATGAATGAAATCCTGAAGTCCAGTTTTAAGTTTGTCAGCAGCAGTAAAGAGGCGTGAAGCACCAGAAATGTTGCTGATAAAGAGATTACTTAGATTTCTGTATGTCAGGAGTAGTCGTGTGTTTGTGATGGCTGGTGCAGCCACAGCACCGCGATGAAAAGCAACATAGGGTTTGCATTTGCTCAGGAGCAAAGACTCGAGGCCAATCGGTTCGCCAGGAGTCGCTGAAATCCATTCACAGGTTTTCAGCTGCTCGTAAATTCAGTGAAGGCGTCAGGCTGAAGGTGAACCGCCGTTTACTGGTTGTGGTTTTGTGGCAGCAGCATCAGGAGGAAAGAAAGCAGAGTGGAGTTTATTGTTCAGGAAGGAAGGAGAAGCGAACGCCAACCTCCAACAGCAGCAGGGAGGAACGAGACTGATGACAGCTGCCATTTAACACCTCTGTCTGTCTGTCTGTCTGTCTGTCTGTCTGTCTGTCTGTCTCAGGTTTCCTGTCTCAGCCATATTGCTGCTAACTATCTGAATGCAGGGAAGGAGGCGAGGCGCTGGGGGACTGCCCACGAGAGCATCGTACCTTATCAGGTAACTTGTCTAACGTCCCTCTCTCTGTCAGAGTGTAATCCCTCTGTGGTAACTACGTTCAGCTGTACTCGAGTATTTGTTTTGGTTACATTACTGATCAAAAACTAGTGAGTCGACATCATCCAGGTCCCCAGCAGCAGCTGATCTCACTGCCTAGTCCAGCAGCAGTCAGCCCAGCTCGGCGTCTGTCTTTCAGCCTTTTATTTCACCAAGCTCTCACCAACCACTAAAAGTCAGTCCCACATTTACTCTTGTCCGGCGGCTTCTTGCTCGCTCACTCTCTCCTTTTCTCTTCTTAGCTTCCTCCGTCAGCGTCCTCTTCACTCTCTGCTCCTCTGCCATCATGTCCATAGAAGCTGCTGAGCCTGGTTACCTCCTCTTCTTCTTCCTGGTAGTCCATAACGCCTGTTGGTACAAACACTCAGTTCGTCAGCTTGGCGGTGAGCTCAGAGCGACGGGTACCCGTCGCTCTGAGCTCACCGCCAAGCTGACGAACTGAGCTAACAGCAGCTACAGCTGTCAGCAGTTTACTTCACTGTCCATCATAAACTCTGTAAATCACAGAGAGTTGAGGCGGAGCAGCCGGAGGACATCAGAGGGAAAACCAGAAAACATTTCCTCCATAAAATATGATCCAGTTTCACCAGAATCAGTGAAATAGTTGCTGCTGTGTGACTTTAAGTCCTGTAACTCCCAGCAGCAGTTGGAGGTGTTGCTGTTGGTTTCTGCATTAACAGACCAGGAAAGAATGAGAACAAACCCGAAGCTTCACTTTGGGAAAAGTCCTGAAAGTTGACGTCAGTGTTTGAGGGAACTGGAGAATAGGAGGCGCCCCAACAATTCTGAAATAATTAGAGATGATTAGTGTCAGTCACTTTGGATGTTTCACACTGTTACCTGTATGGAAGTGATTTCCTCGTCGTATATCATCACAGTCAACACTGCGAGCCTCAGACATCACGACAGGTAAATGTTTTTCCACAAATCAAACCACAAGAGTTCATTTTACTCTGAAGCACATCATCATGTTGAGTTTCCTTCCTTTGGAGAATAAAGTAGAAAAGAATGTGGTGGTTAAATTTTCTTTCTGTGATCACATGTTCAAGTTCATTAAGAACATAACGGACATTTCTCTTCTCCCTCGGCATCTCTGCGGTGTCGTTAAAGCGTGAATTATCTCCTTTCTGCACGGCACAAAAACTCAGAGCACACAGGGGCGTCAGCTGGATGTTTCACAATAAGAGCACGGAGATGTAACACAATGACTATACAGGAAACACAGAAACATTGACAGGCAGGTTTATGATTATTACTATTTATTCGGCATCGTTAGTAAAAGGTTCCTCTGTTATGTCAGGTCCATGCGCTTCAGATTTGATCGTTTTTCCTGCTGTATGTGCTTCAACCTCGAGTAAGCTCCGTAGTGAAGCAGTTTCCATTTCGCGTATTCATGTCGTCACTGAATGGACTGCACGTAGATCGCTCCCTGTGCAAACTCCAGATGTAAAAACAGATTAAAGGGAAACAATTGAGCTAGTCTGTCATGAAGCCGAGCATGGTGGGATTTACTGGTAACCTTCTTACATATCTGTCACCTTAGTCAGGCTTTACCTTTATTTCTAATTAAATATTAAATATCAGACACTCATATTTGCAGGTAATTTAAAATGAGCACACGTTAGAACAGTTCATGTTGGGTGGTGTTGGTAGAGCAGCCGCCCCATGTACAAAGGCTCCGTCCTTGCCGTGGCGGCCCAGGGTTCGGGGTCTTCAGATGTCTCTGTACAATAAAAAGCTTGGAAAGGCAAAAAAAAAATCTTTAAAGAAAGAAAACAGTTATTGTTATGCTACCTGAACTGAAGTTAAACTAACCGCCGCCTGCTGCTCGGTCCTCTGGAGCCGTCACGCCAAATAAGATCCCCCAGGACGTGATACAATAAGTAGTTCTAGGGGTGTGTTTGGGTGGTTATTAGTTTGTAAATAGGTGTTTACATGTGGATATTTTATTTGGTAAATTATGTAAATGTTTATGGGTTTATTATGGATGAACCAGATTAATGGTATAATCTGATTAGTCATGTGACGATGGAAATGTGTATAAAAGGAGTTGTTGTGGAGAGTTGGTTAGTTGATTATTGATTATTGTTATAGAAACATGGATTTATATGTGTTTAATAAACACCTGGACCTCATTATGCTGATGATATGACCTCGTACATCAGAGGTTTAATTCATCTGTGCAGTGGAGAGAGTTTGGTTAGTTCTGCTTGGAAGACATTTGAAGAGGTCAGAAATGTTTTTCCTGTCTTCCCTTGTTCCTTCCATATCTAGCACAAATTTAAATCAGCAAACGTCGGTCGATAAAACAAACTAAAACCAAAAAGAGCTTCTTTACAGTCGGAGTCGTGTTCGGTGTCAGACCGAGTCACCAGTCTGCTTCACATTACTGACTCTGAGCCTGAGGGAACTGAGATGTAACTGTGTTATTATGGAGCTTTATAACTCACATGTGCACATTAAACCATCACACACACACACACACACTCAGATAAACTGTCATCTTCTCCTGATGTTTCGCTCCATCTGCCCGGCGTGAACGTGGCGACGGCGGCGGTGGCTTGTTTCTTGTGGTCGGTGTCTTTCAGCAGCCAGAGAGTTATTGTCCGACGCTCGGATCTAATCCTCGTGTGAACTGCCTTACCCACAATGCCGTGCTCCCTCCCTCGCCTCCCCGCCCTGGGCGCCGGAGATGAAAGCGGAGCAGACGGGTTCTCCGAGATCATGACAGTTGAAACAACAGAATTATTGGTGTTTTTTGCGGTTGCGGCTGTACAAGGAAGATATTAGAGCTGAAGAAGTCATCCATCCTCGCCGACGCTTCTAAAAGTTCACATCTGATTTCTGCGCCGGGTCAATTCAAATATCCCAAAACGGAGACATCCATCCACCGTGTCAAAGACGAGACGCATGAGAGAATTACTCCGGGCAGGGAAGACAACTTGAACTTAGATATGAAAGTAACCAAACAGTTGATGGACACAATAAATGATATCGAGTAGTTTTAATCAAAAACAAACGGCAGCTGCATTACGTCAACAGACTTTATGGTTCAATTCAAACGAAATAGAAAATAATTTATGAAAGAAATGCTAATTTCTGTACATTAAATTTTAATAATGGTGGTCAGAAAATGCCATAAAGACTTTTCTTGGCTCAGAGAAACTAATAATTAATGGACTTTATTAAAAACATAAAGAAACATGGCAGGTGTAATAAAAAAAACAAAAAACATGTGGTTATCTTCAACACGGCTTCGTGAGACCATGTTGGTGTCATCACTAGTAATGCTAGTGATTCCTGATGGACAGATAGCTTCATGCTACTTAATAACTGCTGTTAACTAGCTTAGCCGTGCAGGCTACCGTCCTATTAGCTGCAGCTCCGGCACGAAAACCACATCGGTTCTGTATTTCCTGTCAATCTGACCTCTGTCTGTCTCTGAGGTTGTGATTGGTTCGGTATCAGCCCGCATTCGGGGGAGCGAGTGAACAAGTGCACTGAACTGTCGGGTCGGACTAAAGGAGAACCGGAGCTCTCTTTTAGCTCTGTTTTTGGTCTCCACCACCTCCCCTATGTTCACCAGCTCATCTCTGACTGTGTCTAAGACAGTAAATTACATTTTTAAATCCAAAACTACGAGCTAAAAGAGGCTAAAGAGCTCCAAAGAGCCGCAGAGCTGGAGATGAAACACTGAAGGTCAGGAGCTTCGGTTCTTGGACAGTTTTGTTTTGGGTTGATGTGGTTTGGATTTGACCTGCAGCCAGCAGGGGGCAGAAGTTGCCCCCCTGCAACCTGACTGCACCGCCTGCCCTCTCTGAGGACTGTTTGGGGTTTTCTGGATGAACGTCCCATCGCAGTCCCCCTGTGGACTGCGTTACCCACAACTCCCTGAGGCTGGGGATGAAAGGCAGGCGGCGGTCAGAGTGCAGTGTGACTAAAGGGTTAGTGGTCTGAAGACACACATACAGCAGTGGGATGTGGTTGCTTGTGTGTGTGTGTGTGTGTGTGTGTGTGTGTGTGTGTGTGTGTGTGTGTGTGTTGTGATGTAAGACAGCAGTTCTCGTCCTCCTTTCATGTGGTGGCAGGGTTTTATTACAAGAAATTGTGAGACAGGAATAGGAAGAGGAGGAGAAAGTACAGAAAGAGGAAGAAGAAAATTAGGGAGGAAGAAAAGAAAGATGACTGGGGGGAAGGAAAGAGTGAGGAGGAGGAGGAGGAGGAGGAGGAGGAGGACAAGATAGAAGATAAAGAAGAGGAGGAAGGAGAGGTCGCCCTCCACAGCTGGCCTTTTAAACAGGTTTCCCCAGGCATGCTTCAGCTTATTAAACTTATTTTAAAACTCATCTGGGACTCGGATGAAGCTCCGTCCAATCGCTCCCAAACACTCAGAACCTCCGATTTAATTAGAGAAAGTTTCATATCTACCTGCTGGGAGGAATCGGCTTAATAAAACCGTTTATAATCCCCAAAGTTAACAACATGAAGTCAGCGTCTCTGCTGTCTCTGCTGCTTGAAAAGTACATGAGGACACGAAGACCACTGATGTAACTACTGGGGTGATACCGTGACCTTAAAGCAACATGACGTACAAATGAGGTGGTGTAATTCAGAGTCTCATCCCTCTGTGTCAGCCTTTTACTTCCCCAGCAGCAGCTGATATCACTGGCTAGTCCAGCAGCAGTCAGCCCAGAACCAGAACCAGACCCAGCAGCTGATCTCACTGCCTAGTCCAGCAGCAGTCAGCCCAGCTCGGCGTCTGTCTTTCAGCCTTTTATTTCACCAAGCTCTCACCAACCACTAAAAGTCAGTCCCACATTTACTCTTGTCCGGCGGCTTCTTGCTCGCTCACTCTCTCCTTTTCTCTTCTTAGCTTCCTCCGTCAGCGTCCTCTTCACTCTCTGCTCCTCTGCCATCATGTCCATAGAAGCTGCTGAGCCTGGAGACCTCTTCTTCTTCTTCTTCTTCTTCTTCTTCTTCTTCTTCTTCTTCTTCTTCTTCTTCTTCTTCTTCTTCTTCTTCTTCTTCTTCTTCCTCCCAAAACGTCTGTGGTACAAACACTAACACTCCCCCGGTGCTAACTAACATGAGCTAACAGCAGCTACAGTTGGCAGCAGTTTGCTTCACTGTCCATCAGGAAACTGAAGTTACTCTCTGACTGTTTATTGTAAGCCGAGGTGGTGTGTTTACTTCCTGAAATGGTCTGAAAGCTGCCGTCTCCGTCTCGTCTGTTTCAGGGTTTCAAAACCAAAGACGGACACATCGTTGTGGCTGCAGGCAATGACAAACAGTTTGTCAAAGTCTGTCAGGTAACTCTCTTTACATTATTTTACACTTTAATTTTGTGATTTCTTTCACATTTGGAAGAAAAAGGGTGAGGCGAGTGGTATTCAGGTTGGTTGCCATCCGCAACTTCTTGTCATATGAAATATTAAACTTAAAACTGTCGTTTGCAGGTTCTGGAGCTGGTGGAGCTCACAGATGAACCGAAATACAAAACCAACAAGCTGAGAGTCCAAAACCGCAAACAACTGCTGCACACTCTGTCGCAGAGGTACACACACACATACACACACACATACACACACACATACACACACACGGCCCCATCGTGCCCATACATTATTACTGACACTGCAGCAGCACAGAGACTCAATAAAGTCAGTCAAAGGCAGCTTGAGGTTGCCGAGCAACCAGGGTCAGCTGCAGGTCAGAGCAATTAACTGCAGCTGTGCTCTGTCTGTGTGTGAGTGACTGCTGAGAGACACAGAAAATCTCTAAATGAAGCCCCTCCAACTAGTGGACACTAATGCCAAACGGTAGGTGGTATCAAAAAGCCCAAATGACCGTGAGCATCCTCATCTTGTCGACCATGTGAATGCTGAATTTCAGTGTGTGAAGTTAAAAAATGTGACCTGGGGAGAGAGAGAAAGAACAGGTGCCCCGTGCTCCTTTGGGAAATTCTCCTCTCCATTTTACATGGAGAGAGATGGGGTGTCGGTGGGTGATCCTGGGCATCAGTGCGTCTCCCGCCAAAACTAAGTCTGACAGCTTCAGCAGTGATATCGCTGCGATCCCACGAAGTTCCTACGTTTCTGTGTAGAAATATTTCTGTAGAGTAATTTGTGGCCACGAGAGCCGTTTGCAAATGTATTTTTGACAAATGTTTCTCTCCCTCTCCACTCTAGCTCTGGAAAACTTCTCCAATACACACCATTGTAAACTTGCCGTGGTTTTTTGGTTTGGTTTGTGTGGAAACCTGAGAAAAGTCCTCAGCACACGCCTGACCGAGCCGGTCGACTTGATACCTTTTTTGTTTGTGTGACCAAAACTGATGGAGGAGCAGCTGAAACTCCGGAATACGTCAGCGAATAATCAGTATGAACAGTGAACAGCCTGCAGACAGACTCATAAACATTTTACAAAGAATACAACAGGAAGTAACTGTGTGAATAAATACTTAATAATTAATTAATAAATGATCAATCATTTCTATCTATCAGTTTCTGCAGAGGAAGACAGCTGTTGGCTGAGGAAGTTTGAGGGCTCAGGTGTTCCTGTTGGACCAATCAACAACATCCAGGAAGTCTTTCTGATCCGCAGGTCAGTCCCCCACTGCATGCTTCATACAGCCTGACGTCTGTGTCCCCACACTGTCTAAAACCTGGACGTAGTCTCTGTGACGTCCCCACACTGTCTAAAAACTGGACGTAGTCTCTGTGACGTCCTCGCGCAGACTGTCTAAAACCTGGACGTAGTCTCTGTGACGTCCCCACACTGTCTAAAACCTGGACGTAGTCTCTGTGACGTCCCCGCAGACTGTCTAAAACCTGGACGTAGTCTCTGTGACGTCCCCACACTGTCTAAAACCTGGATGTAGTCTCTGTGACGTCCCCACACTGTCTAAAACCTGGACGTAGTCTCTGTGACGTCCCCAGCACTGTCTAAAACCTGGACGTAGTCCCTTGACGTTCCGCAGACTGTCTAAACCTGGACGTAGTTCTCTGTGACGTCCCCACACTGTCTAAAAACCTGGACGTAGTCTCTGTGACGTCCCCGCAGACTGTCTAAAACTCTGGACGTAGTCTCTGTGACGTCCCCACGACTGTCTAAAACCTGGAGTAGTCTCTGTGACGTCCCCACCACTGTCTAAAACTGGACGTAGTCTCTGTGCGTCCCGCCAGACTGTAAACCCCTGGACGTAGTCTCCTGTGACGTCCCCACATGTTAAAAACCTGGACGTAGTCTCTGTGACGTCCTGCAGACTGTCTAAAACCTGGACGTAGTCTCCGTGACGTCCCCACAGACTGTCTAAAACCTGGACGTAGTCTCTGTGACGTCCTGACGACTGTCTAAAACCTGGACGTAGTCTCCGTGACGTCCCCGCACGACTGTCCTAAAACCTGGAGTTAGTTCTGTGACGTCCACACCAGACTGTCTAAAACCTGTGACGTAGTCTCCGTGACGTCCTCGCAGACTGTCTAAAACCTGGATTAGTCTCCGTGACGTCCACACAGACTGTCTCTAAAACCTGGAGTAGTCTCCGTGTGACGTCCTCGCAGGACTGTCTAAAACCTGGACGTAGTCTCTGTGACGTCCACACCAGACTGTCTAAAACCTGGACGTAGTCTCCGTGACGTCCTCGCAGACTGTCTAAAACCTGGACGTAGTCTCTGTGACGTCCACACAGACTGTCTAAAACCTGGACGTAGTCTCCGTGACGTCCTCGCAGACTGTGGGTGGAGCTGAGGCGAGCTGAATGACACCCACCTGTCAATCAAAGCGTCCACACTATTTTATTTAATTATCGGTGAAAAAAGACGTCTCACTGTTTTCTTTTTGTGACACGCCATCCTGTGTGTGTGTGTGTGTGTGTGTGTGTGTGTGTGTGTGTGTCATTGCTGCTCATCAAACTGTCCCTCCATATGGATTAAAAACACATTAGTCACCGCTCACGCATGACACAACTCAGCATGTTACGATAACGTGCAGTGTGTGTGTGTGTGTGTGTGTGTGTGTGTGTGTGAGTGTGAGTAAATGACTCACATAACGAGTCTCTGAAATAAAAACAAACACCTTGATTAGCGAGCGAGTAAGCCGGCCACTTATCTGCTCTCATCCAATCAGATGTGAGGATCAGTCTGCTGCCTCCCCCCTCCCCCTCAGCTCCGCCTCCTCCCGATGACTCCATTTGTTTTCATCACCGGTTGGTCGCGGTCGACTGACACGTCATGTGTCGGATGTGTTTGTGTGTCGGACACATTTTCCCCTCGTTAACTTTGATTAACGGGGGGCTCGGCACGGTCAATCAATCCAAATCAATCCCTGAGTCGTCATGAACGGAGACCAGGCTGTAAACATGTTTATTTCTGCTGTGAAGTTGGACATTTGGACATGGGGACTTATGGAGACTGACTCACTTCTGGAGCCAGCCTCAGGTGGACGTTAGAGGAACTGCAGGTTGTGGTGTCACTTCCTGTGTCGGCTTCTTTCCCAGCACTGCAGGTTGCTGCTCGGGCTACGTGTGAAGCAGATCACACGTTTACACCTTTTCAACAGCACGAGGGTCAAACCTCCTCAGGTGATGGCATCTGTCCTGATGACTGAATGAGAAGATAAAAAGTGTGTCTCATCCACACACACACACACACATACACACACACACACACACACACACACATACACACACACACACACACACACACACACACACACACACACACACATACACACACACACACACACACACACACACGGACCCACAAACGTGACTCCAGTCCTGTTGTGTGTGAGTGTTCTGCAGCTTTGAACAAGTTTTATTTGAATGTGTGTTTTGAGGACAACAGCTCCCGTCACCACCTGGCACGGCACTGTCATGTAAAAGCTATGACTCAGTGTGTGTGTGTGTGTGTGTGTGTGTGTGTGTGTGTGTCAGACCAGCCCATCTGCCTCTATAATCCTGCAACTTGTTTCCAACTAAGTTTGGATGCTCTCTGTCTCTGTACTCACTCACACCTGTGCGTGCTGACTGATGGTACAGATGTTTCCACACATCTGGCTCTAACGTGGAGGCTCCCTGAGCGTCTGGCGGACTTTGACCCTGATTCCTGCTGAACGTTAGCCGAGTTAACTAAAGACCAGCCTGCGGCTCCGCTTCCTCTGCTGTGATCTGTGTGGTGCAGGAGAGACGCAGCGTCCTCACAGGTATCACTGAGGACGCCCATAACATCTGGAGCAACTTCTTCAATCAGAACAAGTGTCTGTCAGTAACACAGACTGTCTAAAACCTGGACATAGTCTCCGTGACGTCCCCACAGACTGTCTAAAACCTGGACGTAGTCTCTGTGACGTCTCCGCAGACTGTCTAAAACCTGGACGTAGTCTCCGTGACGTCCCCACAGACTGTCTAAAACCTGGACGTAGTCTCTGTGACGTCCCCACAGACTGTCTAAAACCTGGACGTAGTCTCTGTGACGTCCCCGCAGACTGTCTAAAACCTGGACGTAGTCTCTGAGACGTCCCCGCAGACTGTCTAAAACCTGGACGTAGTAATTTAGTAACTCCACGTTGCCTCGGCTCATGTTTGCTGCTGTGAACAGTTGACCCACATTTTCTGTCTCAGTTGACGGTAGCATGAGTTTTTAAACAGTGAACCAGATTTTCCTTCCCCATGATGAAAATGTAAACCTCAGGATTCGTCCATCAGCCTGCGAGCGGACTGCACATGAGATCATCCTCCATAAACCACATACTCTTTTAACCTCCACTTACTTCACTGCTGCTGGACTCCACTGCAGGTCCAATACCTTGCTCAAGGGCGCCTCGCCTGATGCAAGAGTGCTGACAGCAGCTCTTCACTGTATTTATTTTGTTCCCATAATTGCTTGCATCTCTCTGGCGGCAAATGTTTCCCACATGATGGCTGCAATTAACAGGAAAAAAACCTTCTGAGCAGAAAGTCGGGCTTCTTCTGAAACTCCGATTCAACTCGACAGATTGAGTTTCCTCCACATTTTTCTCTTCTGTTTATACCGAGCATGCTGGGAAATAATAGCTGCTCAGTGTTTTGCTCGGCCTGCATTCATTAGCATCCATTCACAGGCAGTAAACACATGGAACCACATCAGATCTCACGTTTCACAGATCACATAGAAGTCCACTGATGAGAGCTGCATCAGTGGGTTTATTTGTTCTACAGGATTTCATTTTTCCCCTGTTTTATTTCCATGTTGGCAGAAGGTTTGACTCTCAAAGATCAGGCAGGATGGGGTTTCAAGTACAAGTCTGATCATATTCAATGTTCTTCTTCATGTGCAGACAGTGAATCTATCTGCTGACAAGTACGGTGTGCAGCGTGTCACGGCCTGATGAATCTTCTTCCTCTTAAAATCACACTTCAGTTTATTTACACACCGTCCTGCTGCCACAATCGCTCACTGGAGCGCAATATGTGGAAGAATCCACCGCTGAAGAGTCCCCAACAAACCCAACACTATTTCCTGCCGTTCATTTCATAAAAAATACAGCAGTCAGTCCAGCTCGGCGTCTGTCTTTCAGCCTTTTATTTCACCAAGCTCTCACCAACCACTAAAAGTCAGTCCCAGCAAACTGAACTAAAATTAGTCAACAGCAGCTACAGTTGTCAGCAGTTCACTTCACTGTTCTACTGGTCTACTTCAAGTTTAATTTAAGATTAAGGCTTTGCAGACGTGAGCTGAGCCTTAAAACTGATCTGATTTGGCAGATTCTCCACAAAGTTTTACAGGTAATGGAGTAAATCCTGTAAAAGCAGCAGTGTATTTCTTTTAATGCCGTCGAGTCTGGTTTGTGTGACGCGTGCAGGTTTCTTCCACACAGCAGCTCTGCAGAGAAGCTGCTGTTAATCAGGACGGTAGGAGGTCACCACTCAAGACTGAAATCTGGAAGTCATTTGGAAAAACGCCTCTCTCACTTCACTGTGGCTTAACGTCTCTCTCTCTTATCTCCTCATCGTCCTTTCAAAGATGGAGCTTGGGTTGTTTTCTTCACTAAGTTTTTAAGTTTCCTGCAACGTTCCTCAAGACAGAATGGATTGGATGGTTCTTGCTGAAATGCACCATGGGAGTTGCAGTTGGCGTCTTTATCCACAGTCTTCTTGCAGCGTCAACTTTCTTTCCTATGGTTCAACCAGGAGAGCTCCCATTGTAATTCACAGATTGATCTGTTTGATACAATGTTATTAGTTAATTAAATGTGTCGCAAACTTTGTCCAGGTTTCGAGTAGTCCATCAAAAGAAAATGCTTTGTTTTCATCCTCTACCGTTCTGTGAATTTTGGACTTGGTTCATGAGGTAAGCATTAGGTGGCGCCAATTCTCCAGTCAGAAAACAAAAAGAACGAGGTGACGTCATTAAGAGAAGCTCAAGGTGTGTCAAAACCAACAGGAAACATGAAGCGAATCAGACATTTGTGTTTCATGGGAGCCATGAGGAAACAGCTGATCAGTCATGTGACTTCAGTGTTTCCATGTCCTGTTCAGAGCTTTAAAGACAAAAACAAAATGTGTGGACAGGTAGTGTGATGTGCATTGTGGCTTCCAGTACAGAGGTTTGACAGGTTTTATTTGATTTGGGTTGTGCACCAACTTCAGGGCGTTGATACTTCAGGTTGAATCAAGTTTATGTCGACCAGTTTAAATCATGACTGACTTGAGTAAAAGAGGTTCAGAAGACTGAGAAGATGTTCACATGAGGCCCACTGACCTTTGAAATCCCTCTCTGCAACTCATTTGTTTTTCTGGTCTTTCCATGTTATTTTCTCTCTCTTCTGTCTTCTCATTTGTTCCACTTTGTTTATTCTCTCTTGTGTCTTATTGATACCCTTGACACATTTTTACCTTTTCAGTTTTCCGGTCTCTCTGCCCTCTCGCTGCTCGCCGTCTGCCTCTCCCCGTCCTCTTGAGCAGTAACCGACACAGTTTTTACGACTACAAGCCCTCTGGCCATGTATCTGTCATGTCGTCTGGGCTGCAGCCAGGTCCTGCAGAAAATATCCAGCTAAATATGGCTTTAATATTCTCACTACTGGAGGTGTGCTTGATTTATCCCAGCTGAAACCTAAACAGCCTCTGAAGTGGATACCTAACATGTAAGATCAGATAAATCAGCCACTTTTCAGGATCAAACCACCCACCTGACTGAACCTTTAACCCTGCTATCGGTACTGTGGTACTATTTCCCATTCCTAACAGGGGATTTAACCCAACTTCTGCAATTGTGGTGCCTTGCTTTGCACAACTAAAGCTTACACCATTACTTATTACTTATTACACCATGCCTTCATCTTGGGAATGAAACCTCTAACCCTGGCTCTGTTGGTGCTTTGCTTTAGAAATAGCTGTAAACAGAAAATTGAACTCAATCCTTGAGATTAAACAGCACACCATGGCGAGAACCAAATCAAAATCAACTCAGATCAGATTTTATTTGTACAGCCCAAAGTCACAAAGTCCATTTTCCTCTGAGGCTTTACAATCTGTACAGGGAGTGACACCCTCTGTCCTTAGACCCTCGGTTCGAGTGAGGAAAAACTTGCCCACAAAAACCTTTAACAGGGAAAAAAGGTGGAAGAAACCTCAGGAAGAGCCACAGAGGAGGGATCCCTCTCCCAGGACGGACAGACGTGCAATAGATGTCACGTGTACAGAACAAATCAACACAAACATATTGTACAATGACAATGACTGATAAAATGACAATGAATTACAATGACTGATAAAATGATTGCAGTAGCAGTGGAACCTGTGATAGAGATAGAGACACAGATGCTCAGCAGCAGCAAATCAATGTTTTCAGAACTAAAGCCTGTACCATGGCAGAATTACCATTTCAAGGGAAATGAACTTCTATCCCCGGCAGTGGCAGTGCCTTGTTTTATGCATTGGCCGAAGCAGAAAATTAACTCTGAACTGGCTAAAACTCCATAACAGTGAACATCACTTCAAGTGTTTCTTGTTCAGGGCTCTTTAAATTCTCACCACAGCTGTCTCGGTGCCTTGCTCTAGTGAGCTGAACCATTATAGCTGGAAGTGTCTTTCACGTAACTCATGGTACTTCATGCATTTTCTCAATTCTTTGAGTTGAAATATAGTCTTTTCGTCATCTTTAGAGCACTTTGTATCTTTGTTTGGACACCAGCTCTACAAGTAACCTTTATTACTGTCTGGAAATTGTCTAATAAAACAGAAACACCATAAAAATGATGCTGCAGACGACGTCAGTCACTCCCAGGTCATGAGGACCTCACACTGTCTACTGGAAAGCAAAGCGAGCCTCCAGCCACATTCTTGGGAAACACTCCCTGCATACGGGGTGGTGAAGGTCAGGTGGAGGGTGAAGGAGGAAGTGTGAAGACAGACAAAAAGCTTCCTCTGAGGTCATTGGGATCGAACATTCGGTATCTCCAGAGATCCAGCCGTGTTTCCATTCTGCCAGACTTGCACATAGATGTGACAGAACGATGGAATGAAGCACTTTAACGTCACATTTTGTCTGTATTTATTAAGGGAGACATTATTTCTGTCTCTGTTAGATAGATGGAGGGATGAATCAGACCGTGGAAAGGTTCTACTAGTCTGTGGTCCTTTAAAATCTTTCGCACCTTATATCATCTAGTTTTCCTCAGAGACATTCAAGGGAATAATCTACACTGAGTGGATGGATGGGTGAATGTCAGGTATGGGAACCTTTGAATCTCACAGAACGTAGACTATAAGGAAACTCTCAAATGTCTTTCAGTTGTTTGGTTTCATCTTTTTGTTGATAACTAAGCAACACAAGACAGCAAAGTCCAGACCATCGGGACACATCATGTCTTGTTCCGTCACTCAGAGAACTCGGAGAGTAAAAACAACCCCATCTCCTTCAGGACAATAGAAAGAGGAAGAGAGAACAGCAGAGGAAAAGTTAACCAGCGAGTGGTCCATCTGGTCAATAAGTCATCATATCGGACTTGATCTTTTTGGAGACTTTGTAAAATAAATCCAGAATGATGAATCAGCACCGGATGCTTCTTCATCGTTCTGTGTTTATAACAGTCGTTGTTGTTGTTACTTGTCCACTGTCAATCCCAAAGTGTCTCGGGTTGAATCTGTCGACCAATCGAGCGCTGTGTTTTCTGACTTGTTGACCAATCAGAGACAAAGTAGGACGGGTCTTCACAGGAAAGAAGAATGCACCTGACAATAGCATGAGAATAACCTTAGATAATGAGCACAGGCGTCAGGTGACATCACATCGTGCACCGTCACACCGAGGACATCCGCTCACGAAAAACTGGACAGTTATAGACGTCATGTCAAATCTAGTCTTTCCAGTTGTAACCCTTCCCCAGTAAAGGTCCAGATCTGATGTCAGTCTCTGAGTCACCATTTTAACAATCACATGGGGAGAAATCCATTAGAGAAGCAGGAGCACAGTACAGTATCCCCTGAAGACATGAACATGATTGATGATCACGCTCGTTAAAAGAGGAAACTTTCTTGATGCTTTGATAGACTGGAGTTTTTTCTTAACAGATGTTTCAAGATTGGCTGAATTTAAGGTCATGTTGACTGACTTGAGGCTTCCTCCAGGTCACGTAGACCTAACCCCGTCTGTTCCCAGATAACCAGATAAGCCACAAGCTGACAGCTAAACGTAGCTCAGGGAAATATATTTCTGGTCTGGATGAGTGGTGGGCTGGATGGATAAATGTGGAGCTGCTGGGAAGAATTGAAGGCTGAATAAAAGGGAAAAGGAACATTCATTGCATGTCATTCCCCCTCATTTCCATTCCATCCTCTGCTGTTGGCTGCTTAATAAAGGCAGAAAATCCCCCTGAAGAAATAGAAATAAAATGATGAGACGTTTCAGGTTATAATGGCTGCGCTGTGCTTCAGTATTAAGATGATTGGTTATTACTTGGTCATAATAAAGCTTCATTTGCTCCAAGAGTTCACCTATCTTTGTGCCAAGCAGCAATTTATTCTGCTTGTATCTGTAATCTTGGAGACAAAAGAGGAATCCCAGAGTCTGCAGCAATGATCGTCTCCTCCAAGGACGTTTATTCACAGCTCGTAAAGGCAGAACTTCCTGGCTCACTGCATCACTTTCTCAGTGTTTTTCCACAGTTTGTTTCTTCACTGGTCAGTCCAGCTTTGCCTGTTCCTTCAGTATTTGGAAAGATGAGAAACTGTACTTACAAGACAAATGCCAGTCTGTGTTAACCTGAGAGGGACCTCTAGTGGCCGGGTGATTTGTGACGCATGAAGTAGTGTCATGTTGGTATAGTAGTGCAAGACTTGATGGGGAAGAAGTCAGATTGCTGTGTCTGTATTCTTACTCTGCATGCTGGCATGCTCCTGTAAGTGCTATAACCAGGCGGCAACCTCCATGGCTGTGAAGTGAAGCCAATGCAGAAACTGCAGTTCCTCTATCGTCCACCTGAGGCTGGCTCCAGAAGTGAGTCAGTCTCCATAAGTCCCCATGTTCAAATGTCCAACTTCACAGCAGAAACAAACATGTTTACAGCCTGGTTCCTGCTGTAACGTTGTTCATTTGGCAGTTATTGTGTCTGTAAGGCCACTATTCACTATTCCCCATACTTATTATTCTGATGTATTCCAGGAATTTCAGCGTGCTTTCTAAACAGTTTTGCCAAAAATAGAGGGACCGGCTCTCGTGGCCACAAATGTCACTCTACAGAAATAATTTCTACATAGAAACGTAGGAAAATTCGTGGGCTACGCAGCGATATCACTGCTGAAGCTGTCAGACTTATAGTTTTGGCGGGAGACGCACTGATGCTCCAGGATCACCCACCGACAGCCCCATCTACTCCCATGTAAACTGGAGAGGAGAAATTTCCCAAAGGAGCACGGGGCACCTGTTCTTTCTCTCTCTCCCCAGGTCACATTTTTTAACTTCACACACTGAAATTCAGCATTCACATGGTCGACAAGATGAGGATGCTCACGGTCATTTGGGCTTTTTGATACCACCTACCGTTTGGCATTAGTGTCCACTAGTTGGAGGGGCTTCATTTAGAGATTTTCTGTGTCTCTCAGCAGTCACTCACACACAGACAGAGCACAGCTGCAGTTAATTGCTCTGACCTGCAGCTGACCCTGGTTGCTCGGCAACCTCAAGCTGCCTTTGACTGACTTTAAGTCTCTGTGCTGCTGCAGTGTCAGTAATAATGTCTGTCAGACACACTCTACAGTTATTTACACAGTTTATAGTCTGGTATATATTATGTACATTTTCATGTGATATTAAAGAAAAAGGGGAGTTTCAAGAGATCACAGAGACTCCTTGTTTCTTATTCAGTATCTTCTCAATAACCAGACAGCCGCTCAGTACGCACATTGTGATGGTTTGTGTGTTTTTGACTAAAAAATGACGTCAGCAAAGCTTCATCTGTGCTCTTGGGGGTTTTTAGGTGGTTTGGAAGACACCCACCCAGCCTCTTCCTCTGTTCCCAAACACATTTCTCTACCAGATAAATCGTCCACGTCTGTCAAGCGATGAATCGCTCTGTTATCGTAGGGAGTGCTGAGTCAGCGGGGAGAGCTTCTTGTAAGTCGTCTGCGGGTGTATTTTGGATAACAGACAGGCATCTTTTTGTAATGGACCCAACAAGACGTGTCAAAGAATGAGAATGATGAGGAAACACACATGGAGGTGACCGCTTTGGGGCTTTTCTTTGAATCAGTTTCCTTTTTCAAACTGCTTTACAAATAAACTGGAGCTGGCTTTTGAAGGATGTTATCAGTCTGCTCCAGGGTGGAAGATCCATCACTTGGAATAGAAATCACAGATGACCACCCAAACTAAATCACTTCTGCTTAGAAAGCACAATGTGACCCACTAAGGAAGAAGACTGAAGATTGTTTCTGCATTCAGGACTTCAAATGATGAATGCTGTACTCGATCATCTGGGGTCATATTATGCTTTTTGGGGTTTTCATTTAGTGGTCATCATTATTTCCTTGCTAAAGCCAACAACGCTCATTTCTCTGTTGTTGGCTGCAAGAATTAAGACAAAAGTCTTCATCTAGTGCCACCATCTGATAATCCATAATTAGCTAAGAGATGAGCATGTGCAAACAGAGACATCAGCATAGTCACTTTATTTTCAACAGAAGTTTGACGTCTCCACAACAACTGGTCATTAGTACGTCATGCCTTAAATATGCGATCTGCTCGCAGCGGAAGAGGCCCGGTCCATCCTGAGAGTGATGGTCGATTAGCTTTGAACCAAAAAGCCCATAATTAAGAGTTGTACTATATATCTTTATATCTCTGGACCATGAAAGACATTTAGCCCAGATTCATTCAACATGGCAAAGTTTGTATTGAATGTTTCTGTAAACTCTCGACTGGAAATGTCTTCTTTCTTTTTATTGTAAGGAAGAGTTTTGAGGATAATCCAACCCTATAAACATTCCCGTATTCGTCCTGTAACAAACACTCCTGATGACTTAAGAATGATTAACATATGACAACCCCTGATGGTGGTCTTTGTTAACCCTCCAAACCGCAGAGCGCCCGTCATTTTAAAATCATTCCCAGTGAATCAAAACACACTATACAAAGATCAGGACTTCATTTAAGTTGTCATCAATACCCAGAACAGAAATGTTTAACATTACGTTTATCTGTGATTTTATTTTGGTGGGTTTCCACCTGGGTTTCCTCTGTGAGCGTCCCCGGGTGTCCCACCTTCTGGAAGCTGTCAGGTTGTGTTTGTTGAGTCATTTGAGTTCTCAGAGAGCTGCAGCAACATTCAAGAGCTCGTCTGGAGTCTTCAGGGTTAACTTGTTGCATAATCTGCTTCAGTTGTACTGCCCTGACCTCTGCATCATGACCACAGCTCCGTCATGGAGCTCCACACTGTGCGACTGCTCCAGAGGTGACTGACAGGCGCTTTTCTGTCGGGAATCCCTCCTGGTTTGTCTCTCAGTGTTTTTATGAGAGCTCTTGAATCCCTGTAATTCCAGCGGTTTTGTTTCCTCCGATGATTACTGCCTCTGTGTCTGCTGAAAGAATGATGGCCCGAGCACATTTGTCTTTCTCTCTGTCCGTGAAGACTCTTGAAACTCAATTAGAGGCGAAGCTGTTCCAGCCGGCTGCTGTCTCCTGCGACTAATAGCTCTTATCATCTGCTCAGCGCAGCGACGGATTTATTCCTCTTTCTGTGTACGGACACCCTCCTGCCTATTTGTGTGTGCTTTGGAATTAGACGCTTTTATCGTATCCCAATTATGCTCAAAAGAGGTTTGGAGTGACGTACAAACGGAGGCAGAGAAAGAAGGCAGAGAGGATTTGTTCCCGCCCTTTGGGACCATCTTTGATTTCAACAAATTGAAGCCGTCTGTCAAGTGATTTTACCATAACGAACCAGAAACGTTGCAGAAAATCAAATGTGGAATGTTTGTTTCCATAAACGAGGCCGAAGTGAACAAACAGACTTCCTGAACGTCAGAAACACATCTGTGAAAAAAGAGTTCTTCAAAAAGCTCAAATGACACAATAAAGAAACGTGGACCTGATGTGACACGGTGGCACGGCGTGTTGATGTCCATGTCCACGGTGCATTTATTCACTTCATTTAACTTCATGAATCTCGTCTCGGTCAGCTTCTTGACGTTTTTTGGAGATGTGTCAGAACCAGGAAGGAAGGCTTCGACTGGAGCTGTAACCAAACGTCCGTATTTCACTGCTTGTGCGGACGTAGCCGACATGTGCGGTCGTGTTTCCAGGAAGCCGGCGAGTGCAGCGGGTTGTCCAAATCCACAATCCATCAAGTGGCCTCGAGCTGGGCCTCCAGCAGACTGCTGACCTCCGGAGAGTCTGCGTGACTCCACAGATGGATCCAGTCCAGCAACTATCAACATACCTGAAAGACAAATGCCTTTGTGTTAATTAGCATGCTAACTCGCTAAAAGAAGACGTGGACGTTTCATAACATTGTCACCGTGAAGATGTTAGCATTTAGCTCACATAGCCTCTCGGCTGATTGTACCTTTATTTGGGTAATTCAGCTCACACACCTGATTCTACTTAACGAGGTCCTGATAGTCCAGAAACACCGCCGTGCTCGTCACTGTCCTCCAGCAGGATCAAACTGATGGAGCACGCAGAGATGCGTGAAAATAATTCACATGAACTTTTCTTTCCAGTGCAGAAGTGACACAACCTGCAGTTCCTCTAACGTCCACCTGAGGCTGGCTCCAGAAGTGAGTCAGTCTCCATCAGTCCCCATGTCCAAATGTCCAACTTCACAGCAGAAATAAACATGTTTACAGCCTGGTACAAAAAACAGTTTTGGTCTCTGTAGCTAATTTCCCCGTTCATGACAACTGTACTGAGGGTGAATTTATATACAACTCACCTGTTCACATTATATTAAAGCTTAAAGTTATGCAGGGTTAAGAGCGGGGACGTCCATTCTTTAGACTGTCAGTGGTTTAAACTGTGGCAGACATGTTTGTCCTACAGCAGCAGGAAATCCTCAGCTGCTCAGGTGGAAGCAGCAGGTGTGTCAGATGATCTGCAGTGAAGCTGATGCAGGATCATCAGGCCTTCAGATCACCTGCGTGATGTCAGAGGTCAGATGAACGTCCTCTTTATACGCTGTGCCTGTTCATCATGTCTGTCAGCACACTGAGCGTTTCACCACAGCCTGAACCGGAAAGAGGAGCTCAATGATCTCAGGCCTCCTCTCCTTCCTCATAGACAGTGATGTGCGGCGTTCTGCCTGTCATCTGTCTTTTTCTGGTCGTGGGATCGCAGCTCAGCACTGTACAACCTGTTCCCTCTTCACGGTAATTGGTGCTATTTATTTCTGAAGACACTTGTTCTCGTGGAACATTGGCTCTCAGTCACGGACGTGTTCCAGCCTCCAGTTTATCTTCCAGCTCAACGTGAGACACGGCGGTAAAATGTCTCAACACTGTGCAGCTTCATGTTTTGGGAGCTGCCAAACTTCTTTGAGTTGTGTGACCCTGAAAATCCACCGGACACGTCTCTGTGGTCCGTCCTGCATCGACTTCAAACCACCGGGAGCGTTTCTCCCTCCAGACTTTTTGACCGGCTCAGATTTCATTTTCCTGCTTCGTGGTCTTTAAACATGCTGCGTACTTCATTTGTTCTCCTTGTTCTGTGCAAACAGGTACTACTTGATAAAAAGTCGCTTGGACGACGTTTGAAGTAACTTCTCGCGTAAAGCAGTTTGGGCCGGAGGAGCTAGCTTCAGCAGAAGTCTGTCGCCTCATCGTAAGGAAAGAAAAACACGAGTCCAAACGCAGTCTGAAGACTGTGGACACACCGGAACTTTAAGACGGATCCTGCAGGGACACTGAACGTCCGTCCATGCAGTAGCTGTTGACGGGCTGTTGAAGGGTTGGCGGGCTGACAGACGGAGGAGAAGGAGCACGGTGGTGAAATCTGAGTTCATGCTTCATTCTGTGATTTGTCACTTTGCTGCTCTCTGAGCACACGTGCTGTTCTCCTGCTGCGGCACATTAATCATCTGTCCTGACAGATGTTTAAGTTTGGAGCCAGGTCAGGGGAGGTTCCCACACATCCTGGAGACACCTGGAAGACCTGAAATTCCTTCCTGCTGCTTTCCAGGGATGAACATTTCATGGATTATTTCATGGCGTTATGTTTCTTCTGAAGCTTCCTTGAACTCGTTTTAGGATTTGGTAACAATAATTAGCTCGAAGCTAAAGCTGCTGTCATCATTCGTGTCCTTCCTCTTCCTCCCTCACATCCTGTTTCTTCCTCCCGGGGATCACGTTTTGACGTGAAGCAGGATTATTAATCATCGTAGCATCGTCCAGCGTGAGGGCGTGTGTTCTCCTGTCTGATTGTTCAGAGCGACCCGGTCAGAGGTCAGAGGTCACGCTGTGATTACAGGCTGCTGGCTCGTTATGGGAGCGCGGGGACGCAGAGCAACAGCTGCTCGTTAAAACTTTATTCATCCAGGGAGATCTGACAGAGCTCTGCCCCGCTTCATACGCCACCCATATGTTCAAACTGGGAGCAGACCAGTACAACCAGGATGCAGCTTCACAGTGAGCTGTGTCCACCTGACAAGCTGCTCCAGCCATGGAAGTCCTGGCTGCTGCGAGCAGCTCCTGTTTGCATCGACCCGTCACAGAGATCCGCTCCTCGATGATAACACAAGAGGGCGGCAGATCGTACCGCCGTCGGAGTCCGTCTTCCAGCGTGCGGGCCGTAGAAGCCCCCGTGACCTTTGGAAGTTGGAGAAAACAGCTGGAGCTACGTCACCTTCACCTCCAAGCTACCTGGTCCTCAGGAAAAGAGAGATCTGGAACTTCCTTCATTATTTTCACCTCGTCTCCTGGAAACAGACTGCTGTCATGATGTTTTCAGTGATTATCATTTTGTCATCATGTTCAGTTAATGTTCAGTACGCTGTAAAATCAGCTGTAATTCAAATGAACGTCTAAAGTTATGACTCGGTTTGCAGAGGAACTGTTGATTCACAGATGTTCTCTGAATTATTCCAATGAAACGCCTTCAGTGAAGTGATGATGAACTTATTTAGTAATCACTTAGTTATTTTCTTCATTCTCATGTGTTGCTTCTATACTGACAAAGTCAAACTTGGAGAATGAGGCAGGATGAATGAACTTGAACAACATTAAGTAAATGACGGCATTCTGACGATGAATAGAAATAGTTCATCAGCTTATAAACACAACATTCTGTATTTTAAAGAAGGCAGGATTCACCTACAGAGTGAGGATCTTTAGGAAGGTTACTTTATATCCTTTATATCGTCCTTAAGTAACTCTTAAACTCATTCTGCTGACGTGCATGACAACATATCCGGTCTTCGTCAGGTCCACTGTGGACAACATTTATTAGACTTTTTAAATCTTAAACCACCAAGATTACAAGTCAGCCACGGGAGGTTCGGAGGTCAGATGTCCAAAACGCCGCGGTGACCTCTGAATGACTGCGTGGAAAAGAAATAACGGTAATCAGAGTGGGAGGAGGATGTGATGCAGCTGAGGGAGGGTAAAGTAAGGAAATAATCAGTTGGAAATAATCGGGTGGAAATCCTCAGCGGCCGGTGGAAAGCAGCTCTGGGACATCTGGGAAAGTGTTAGAGGTGGGTTTGAGAAAATCCAGGTACGCCGCGAAGTACGAGAGCCTCGCAGAGTGAACACGAAAGCACGGAGTGACGGACCACGTGACGTGTTCGGATCACGGACAGTTGGAACAGATAAGATGAAACTTGAACTGACCTGCGGGAAGAAGCCGGAGCTTTCAGCTGACTGAGTGAACTTCATCCAGCCTTGAATGTCTCTGCAGAGAGACACATGATTTCTACATTTTGTCCCTTTATGCTGTGTCATTCAGCCGACAGCTTCAGTTGTGTTTTTGTGGATCGAGCAGATCTGAAGTTCAGCACCCCAAAGACAATATGTTCAAACTGTTACTGATCATGTGACCAACAACAGAAACCATTGTCACGGTTTCGTGGTGAAATTCTTTCAGAATCTGATGAAATACGCAGGACGTCCCTGAAGAAGACGCTGACTAGAAAAACCTGCATCGATGGTTCTTCACAGATGTGCAGGTTACCCATCATGCCATGGGCACTAACACACCATGTCCCATGTCTTTATCCCAGAGGACATAACGTCCATCTCGACCAGCTTGAAATGTGGACTCGTCAGTCGGTCTCTGATGTTCTGGTCCAGAGGAGTGTGCGGTGTTTCTGGATGTTGATATCTGTCTTTGTCTCTGCATGGTCGACTCGAGAGCTTCATCTGAAGAGGCTGCTACCCGATGGGCTGCAGCCTCGTGCAGAGATTTCTCTGATTCTCTGAATCTTTGAATCATATTCTGGATTGTAGACGGTGAAATTCAAACCACAAACGTTCTTAAACTGTTGGACTGTTTCGAGCCTTTCGAGGACCAGCGTGTTCCTCTGTCTGTATGACTTCACTTTAGATGAATGCTGTTTAATTTGGGGCTGCTTGAATGATGGTTGTCTTTATATTCTGTATCACCGAGCGGCCGTGAGATCCCGTTTTATTTGAGGCTCCTGTGCTTCCATCATCTGAACTCAGAAAAAGAAGAAGGGCTTCAGTTAAAAGCTGATGTCGGCTTGTGGATTCACGTTGTTGTTGGAGTTTTGTTCAGTGCTCCGATGAACCTGAGCTGAACTGATCTGGATCACACACAAAGTATCATCAACACTAATATTTGGGAAACTCAGAAGATGGAGGGAGAGGAGATGAAGGGAAATGATGAAAGAGAGGAAGAGATAAAGAGTGTGGAGGAGGAGGAGGATGTGGTTTGTTTTTGCAGAATTACTGAAATGAGAAACAAAATCTTTCTTGGAAGAAAAACATTGTTTCACAGAACCTGAATCTTTCATTTTGTCTCATAAAAAGGTCGAGAGAACCGTCACAACACTTTGATTATTAAAATAAATTTATTAAAACGAGCTGCACTCACACACAGGGTGTGATCGTCTAACTGCTAACAGCAGCTCCTTCACATGCTCATGGTTGGTTATGAACAGGTGTGTGTGTGTGTGTGTGTGTGTGTGTGTGTTTGTCTCAGGTCATTTTATTTGTGACCAGTCGTCCTGTTTCCTCCTTCTTCATCCGTTTCTTTCTTCCTCTCTCCCTCCGTCTGTTCAGCTCCTCTTCCTCTCCTCCTTTGCACTTGTTCTTCCTCACGTTGTCTTCGTTTCCTTCCCCTCTCCTGTACCTTCCTCCTCCCTCCCTTGTTACTCGTTACCTGCAGCTCCAAGTGGACGTTGTTTCAGCTCCTGTCCCCTCTGTCCCTTCACGGTCAAAGTCAAAGCATTTGGAAGCTATAGTTGTGATGCATGATGGGAAGTCATATTAGAAACCACAGGGAGGACAGCTGAGGCGCTCGGCGTGACAAACCTGAGGTCCGGAAGAAGAAGGTCTGCGGTTTGTTCTTCACATTTCCTCTTCCTGTTGAAGTGACCACATATGAACCCCAGCCTGCAGAGGTGCATGGGTTCAGATGAGGCTGTCCTTACATGTTATTTAACCATCCTGTCTGCACGGCCTGCAGCTTTTATTCTCACACTGTACAGACCGACTGACTCATCACGAAGAGCGAGCGAGAGGACAAACAGCTCTTCACATGTAAACCGTGGTTTGTTTGTTGACGTCGCTGAAGTCAAAGCAGAGAGAGAGAATCCTGTCCGAATATTTCCTTCAGTTTATTTTCCTCTTGGAACATGGCACCTACCATCTCTGCGTGTTGTCGACCAGTATGACCGAACTTTTGCTTTCAGTGTCTGAATGTGAAGTATCAGTGCTATGCAGATGACACTGTTTAAAACCAGCTGTCCTTCTGTGATCACGTAGCCTCGGTTGCCCGGTCAGGCCTCCCTGACTCAACATGCTGCCCAGCTCCTGATCCACGTTAAACTCAGATCTCTAACGCTGACGACAAAGCAGTCTCTGGTCCTTGATCGTCCTCACACAGACAGATGTTACCTCCTCCTGGCTCTGCCACCTGTCCTCTCAGGACAGTCCAAACTTTTCTGTCTGTTGTTCCCCGTTGGTGGAACGTCCTACCAGCTCCTACAGATCAGGGGCGTCCCTCTCTACCTTCACAGACCTCCTGAAGACCTCCAGCTCTGCAGAGAGGACCTCCTCTACAACACTACCAACAGCTGGACATGACACATCTGTCCTCTACAGCTGGACATGACACATCTGTCCCTCTACAGCTGGACATGACACATCTGTCCGCTACAGCTGGACATGACACATCTGTCCTCTACAGCTGGACATGACACATCTGTTTCTTACTGCTGCACCAACACGTCCTCGTCACACTGGCTGTTTCCTTTCCTGCCTGTCACTTTGCATTAAAGCATCAGCTAACATTAAATGTAAGTCTGTGCTGCTGCAGTTTGACGCAGCGCCTGTAGAGGGCGTCTTTGTAACACGTCCTCTGCCAGAGGACAAAAGAGCGATGGAGTTAAAGGATGTGATTGGTTTATTAACTGGTGACAGGCATCAGAGGTAAAAATATATTGTTAAAGAAAGACAGCACACCTTTAAAAGGTCTGGCCCCACACGGAGCGTGTGTGAGGACGGACTCGAACCCTCCACCCGTCTCCGTCTGCTGCCTTGCTCTGTCCACATCGTCTGTTTGTGGAAGATGGAATGCAACTGAGCATAGTTTGGTTTTTGAGCCATAATCAAATCAAAATGTGTCTGCATACTTTCCCATGGGGACGGAGGAGGAGGAGGAGGAGGAGCAGGAGGAAGAGGAGGAGGAGCAGGAGGAGGAGGAGGAGGGGGAGGGGCGTCCAATTAAACGAGAGAGATAAACAGAGGGATAATAATCAGGAGTTTCAAACAAAAGCAGAGAGGAAGAGAGAGAGCAAATATGTGGACGCTGGTATGTCAGGCGGTATTTTTGGACTCAGATGTTTTCACGTCCGTCTGGATGAAGCTGAAAAAACCCAAAATGTGACTGAACGAGAGAAAATGTCCAAACGAAGAGTTCTGAATGAATCAATCAATCAATAAATAAATAAATAAATAAATAAAACGCCATGTGTGACGTCACACAGGACACGCAGCTCGTCTCTGACCGAGAGAGAATTCAAGAAGTTCACCTTCTACACACACACACACACACACACACACACACACACACACACACTAACAAGGGACCAGGCTGAGAACCAATCATGTGTGTCGGTGATGTTCAGGCCTGCAGACAGCATCAAACACAGACAGGACTCTGTGGTGGACATCACTGCATGGACTGAAGACACTGAGGACAACATCAACACACTGAGGACAGCTTATTTAAGG
Source organism: Larimichthys crocea (assembly GCF_000972845.2). Taxonomy (NCBI): domain Eukaryota; kingdom Metazoa; phylum Chordata; class Actinopteri; family Sciaenidae; genus Larimichthys; species Larimichthys crocea. The sequence continues at coordinate 44,312 of NW_020855872.1, forward strand.
TGGACTGAGCTTATTTAAGGTGGACTGAGCTCGTTTAAGGTGGACTGAGCTCGTTTAAGGTGGACTGAGGTGAAGTGGAAAACTGTCTTGTGGTCTGATGAGTCCACATCATGGACGCCGTGTCCTCCGGGCTAAAGAGGAGAGGGACACAGTTCAAAAGACAGCATGGCATGATGGGTAACCTGACCATGCTGACCCATACTTTCAGGTCTTGGAGGACGGCCGACCTGGCTGCAGTCACCGACTTAAATCCAGTTTCTCACTTTCACCATTTGCTGAGTTGTAGTTGTTGTATTACTCTATGGAGGCTGCTGAAAGGCATTCTGGGAGCATGAACGGCATCACATCATTTATCTCTGTCAGTCGTCGGGTCTCATCTTACCAGCCAGGTTGAAACTGTGAGTGTCGCCCTCAGTGCGACTCTCACAGGTCCAGGCTTTGGATTGGATTCAGCTCTCCACATAACGTATGAAATCATATTTGGCTGTTTTCCTGGGTGGGAGTTAACAGTGTGTGCTCCTGAACAGCTCCCTGCTGACAGGAGGTTACTGTCCTGCTCCACACCTGGAACACAGCTGCTGCTTCACACACACACACACACTCACACACACTCACACACACACACTAACAACACTCACACACTCACACTAACAACACTCACACACACTCACACACACTCACACACACACACACTAACAACACTCACACACACTCACACTAACACACACTAACACACTCACACACACACACACACACACACTAACAACACTCACACACACACTAACACACACACACACACACACTCACTAACAACACTCACACACACTCACACTAACACACACTAACACACTCACACACACTCACACACACTAACACACACTCACACACACTCACACACACTCACACACACTAACACACTCACACACACTAACACACACACTCACACACACTAACACACACTCACACACACTAACACACTCACACACACTAACACACACTAACACACACTAACACACACTAACACACACTCACACACACTAACACACACTAACACACACACACACACTAACAACACACACACACACGCACACTAACACTAACAACACTCACACACACACTCACACACACTAACACACACACACTAACAACACTCACACACACACACACACACTAACAACACTCACACACACTCACACACACTCACACACACTAACACACACACACACACACTAACAACACACACACACACACTAACAACACTCACACACACACTAACAACACTAACACACACTCACACACACTCACACACACTAACACTCACACACACACACTAACAACACTCACACACACACACTAACAACACTCACACACACACACTAACACTCACACACTGTTCATCCAGTTTTTCTCCATATGGGCAACTCTTCGATCCAAAACACACATTCCACATGCCAAAGTTTCCACTTCGTACAAACTAAAAACACACACACTCTCTCACAAAGTGTGTGTGTGTGAGTGTTGTTAGTGTGTGTGTGTGCGTGTGTGTGTGTGTGTGTGTGTGTGTGTGTGTGTGCCACACCTCTTTTAAAACTCCAAAGGACTTTTTGTTATTCTTCACTTCACTTCGCTTGTTGTGTTTCTGCCGTGCGGTTCAACACTGAAACATCACAGCACCTCTCAGATGGATCACTGTGACATTGTGTGCAGACATTCATGGTCCCCAAAGGATGAATCCAACTGACTTTGAGTAGGATTCATCCTCCGGGGTCATCATCAGGTTGACTGTTACGTCCCAGCTCGTGTGGGGAAAGGGAGTAACGTAAAGCAGTTGTACTGGGTTAAACGAGCGGACGCTGTTCAATCCAATGAAGTCTAAGTTTGAGTCTAAGCTAACGAAAGAAAATCCAGAGAGAAAGTAAAACTTCGTTAACTTCTGTCTGAGATTTAGAAAACCGAGGAGCAGCACCCCTAAAACTAAAGCTGGCTCTGAGTGCGCAGGAAGCAAACACAATACTTAAAATACATACAAGTCATACAAGCAAACCACCAGATACAACACGTACTAACAACTGCGAGTATCACGCAGAGAGGCGGGCTCCACCAAACCACCAGCCTGACGAGACTGTTGACGAGACTGCTGACGAGACTGCTGACGAGACTGCTGACGAGACTGTTGACGAGACTGCTGACGAGACTGCTGACGAGACTGCTGACGAGACTGTTGACGAGACTGCTGACGAGACTGCTGACGAGACTGCTGACGAGACTGTTGACGAGACTGCTGACGAGACTGCTGACGAGACTGCTGACGAGACTGTTGACGAGACTGCTGACGAGACTGCTGACGAGACTGCTGACGAGACTGTTGACGAGACTGCTGACGAGACTGCTGACGAGACTGCTGACGAGACTGTTGACGAGACTGTTGACAAAATGGACACTGGTGCGTCTGCCGCTCCAATCACGATAAATACTTGGCGACATTTTGTAACTGTGGTGAATTGTGATGAAAAGCGGTTCATGTCCATGTCCATGTCCATGTCCATGTCCATGTCCATGTCCATGTCCATGTTCCCCTCCGGATAACATATTAATGTTCCTGCTATGCTGGGATGGGAAAGGTCGTCAAAGATCAGACTGTGGTTAAACTGGACAGCTTCCACTGTGTGAATGTGTGAATGTGATCTGGGCATTGCTCAGCAGGCTCATTGCGTGTTGACAATCACAACTTTCTTTTTTAAGTTGATACAAAATATGAGAAATAAAATCACACGTCTACAATTCATACAGAGATTTAGATTCACTGGGAATGGTTCTAACGCGATGGACAGGCGACTCTTCTGTCGGCTTAATGTGTTTTTGATTGCTGCTCTGTTGGATGTGCTGAATATTTTTGGCTTTTATTTGATAGTGACAGTAGAGATACAAACAGGAAGCGTGGAGAGGTAGAGCGGGGTTAACACGCTGAGAGGTCAAACACAAGGGCTGTGGTTAGGAGTCGTAACCACCAAGCCACCGGATGTAGTGCACTTTTAAACTGTAGACTATCCTTCCTAAACTCTGTGTTTGGGTCAGCTCTCCTCTATAGGGACATAACACACACACACACACACACACACACACACACACACACACACACACACACACAACAGAAGCGTGTTTTGTTGTCGTCTCGTTGAGGATGTTCAATGATGGACTGACCACGTGGTTTGTGCAACAAAAATAAATCACGTATGTTACTGATACTGTTACTGACCTGGTTGATGATTGGCTGCTGGGGACCTGGTTGATGATTGGCTGGTAGCAAAGTTGTCGGCTCGCTTGTTTCTGATCAGATATAACAAATATTAACTAACATCATCTTATTTAGTGGCAACATGTCAACAAACTGATGAGTTATTAAAGTTGGACAGTAGACTGACTGTAGCCAGCTTGGAGACTGAAGTCGTCGTTCAGGCGTTCTGCACAAGACGTGCTGGTGTCAAAGCTCATATGAAGCAGCCTCCGGGTTTAACGCAACAGCATCAGTCATGCAAATCAGGTGGGAGGAGGAGGAGGAGGAGGAGGAGGAGGAGGAGACAGCGGCTCCACTTGCATCCGCCCAGCTGGTCGATGGATGATGATCGAAGACGAGAACAAACATCCACACAACGCTGCAGGTGGAAACAGAGCTGAAGGTAGGCCAACTCACATTCATGCAGCCATAACAGCTGAGAACAAAGACAACAGCCATGAACACGACTGATGTGTATGGAGCACATGTCTGTGATTATATACAGAAGGAACCTACGTGACGTTTACATGTGGTCGACAGTGGCAGTAAATGTTTTGAAGCTATACTAATTGTAATTTTATTTAGTTTGAATACATTGTGTCAAACCTTTGAGGTGACCTTTGACCTTTGACACTACCGTGCAGTGAAGGGCTGTGTTAGCCCGGAGGTCAGCCGCAGAGCTGCAGCAGCTCAGCTCAGTTCAGTTCAGTTCAGCTCAGCTCAGCTCAGCTCAGCTCAGCTCAGCTCAGTTCAGCTCAGCTCAGCTCAGCTCAGCTCAGCTCAGCTCAGCTCAGCTCAGCTCAGCTCAGCTCAGCTCAGCTCAGCTCAGCTCAGCTCAGCTCAGCTCAGCTCAGCTCAGCTCAGCTCAGCTCAGCTCAGCTCAGCTCAGCTCAGCTCAGCTCAGCTCAGCTCAGCTCAGCTCAGCTCAGCTCAGCTCAGCTCAGCTCAGCTCAGCTCAGCTCAGCTCAGCTCAGCTCAGCTCAGCTCAGCTCAGCTCAGCTCAGCTCAGCTCAGCTCAGCTCAGCTCAGCTCAGCTCAGCTCAGCTCAGCTCAGCTCAGCTCAGCTCAGCTCAGCTCAGCTCAGCTCAGCTCAGCTCAGCTCAGCTCAGCTCAGCTCAGCTCAGCTCAGCTCAGCTCAGCTCAGCTCAGCTCAGCTCAGCTCAGCTCAGCTCAGCTCAGCTCAGCTCAGCTCAGCTCAGCTCAGCTCAGCTCAGCTCAGCTCAGCTCAGCTCAGTTCAGCTCAGCTCAGCTCAGCTCAGCTCAGCTCAGCTCAGCTCAGCTCAGCTCAGCTCAGTTCAGCTCAGCTCAGCTCAGCTCAGCTCAGCTCAGCTCAGCTCAGCTCAGCCCAGCTCAGCTCAGCTCAGCTCAGCTCAGCCCAGCTCAGCTCAGCTCAGCCCAGCTCAGTTCAGCCCAGCTCAGCCCAGCTCAGCCCAGCTCAGCTCAGCCCAGCTCAGTTCAGCCCAGCTCAGCCCAGCTCAGCTCAGCTCAGCTCCTCTGCAGCATATTTTAGAAATTTCAAAGCCATGAAGCCGAGAAGAAAGATTTCTGTGTCCATGACATCATCCCAAAGTCTGTGTGACCTGCGGGCACTAATGAGCATGTGCAGTAGGTCTCACAACACAAACCAGGTGAAGACATGAGTGTTTTGGCCACATTCTCTGGATGAGGACATTTCATTGGACTGAATAGACAGTGTCTTTATTATGTGTCGATTTCTGTCCTTTCAGGCAGAGCTTCATAAACATCATTCTAATATTAAAATCATCTTCTCTGGGAAAGTTTTCCAGAGCTTGAATCAATAGATTCAAACTGGGACTGGTCTTAAGATAATGTCACCACTTCGAAGCCCCAGGTTTCCCTTTATGGCCGCTGCCATCGTGTTTTTTCGGATGGATGATGAAGATATGGAAAGTGACCATATCTTGGATCTTGTGTTGGCTGGACTGACCCACAGAGGTAGCCCCACAGTATAACTCCATTATACAACAGAGTATCATCTGCATAAAGATACAAACAGACGGCCTGATCCAGGATTACCAGGAAACTCGTGGAGCAGGAAGTTAAAACTGAGTCTTTGTTTTGGATCCTCTGAGCAGCTGCTGTTCTGTTTGTGAAATTCCACTGACAAATTATATTCGGAGGGAAATCCAATGCAAATGTGGCCGTACCCTCAATCCTCAGCCTTTCACAGAAACCATATCCGTGTCTCCCTTCAGCTTGTTTTGAATACCCCAGATGTAAACTTAGACTCCACTCGCTGCCCGTCATGCAAATCCACAGGTGGGTCCAGTTTAAAATGAGCTTGTGGTGAAGCAGCCGAGAAACAAAAAGGCAAAATTACAAACAGGAGATCCTCTTGAATGCAAAAACCAGGAGAGGGTGGATGTTGTTTAGATGCAGCACAAGCCTCGAAACAGACAACATGTGTGATGGAGGTGTGGAAAACCTTTTGTGTTGACTGAGTCTGTGTTTGAACTTAGGGAATGAGTAGCTGTCATGTCAGTTCGCTCTTGTTATAGTTGGTGATCAAACACACATACAAGAAGCAGCAGAGACTTTGGGAGCGTGTTGAGTGACTATATGAAGCTTTAGAGGTTAGATGGTCGTGATTAGTTAATTGATGGTTGACGAACAGAATCTCAGGACCACAAACGTCTCATTGAATGAGGCATCTTACGTGTTCACCAACTGGTTTTTACTAAGCCTGGTCCTAACTGATGATCCAGCCTTTGTTAAGACCAGTCTTTAGAAAGAACTTGACCTCAGCTCTACAAAGCTAACCAGTAACTGCCTGCCCACAGAGTCCGAAGCTCTGTGATTGGATGTAAAGATGAATTTGTCTTCATCAGTGAACTAGTAACTAAAATATCCCCAGGCTTCCTTACAGTTTTGAGAATTGCTGAACTTGGTCCTGACTAGACACGTTGTCGCCGTCTTCTTCCTCTTACTGGGAATAAAGATTTCTTTGTCACGATGGAGGAAAGTTTCAATGATCAACATCTGTGATCCAGCAGGGTTAGGGTGCACAAAACTTTATTTGGTCAGTGTTCACTTACAGTTTGAACTGACCTCTGTGCTGTTTACTGCTACAGATCCCAGAAAGAGTTGGATGAAGATGAATCTGTCTGAAGACAACTACACCTTTATGTTGGACAATCTGTACTTCTATCATGGAGCAACAGGCTTGTTCACCTGCAACCTTTTCGTGGGTTTGCCCATTAACCTGTACGTGGTGTGGCTGATAGCCAGCGGATCAGGAGGGTCTGTGGCCTCAGAGCTCTTTGCCCTCAACCTGTCTGTCTCTGAGATCCTCTTTTGCATCTCGTCTCTTTATATGATGCTTTACTTCCTGCTGAAGATGCCGATGGTCTTCGGGATACAACTGCTGCAGTGTGTCTTACAACTCATGTTCATTTCCCGGCCGATCTTCCAGAGCTGCATCTGCCTGGAGCGCTACCTGGCTGTAGTGCATCCCACAGTTTTCCTCAGGTAAGTCGGGACTGGTGAGGCTTGTTCTCGTTGAATCCACGAGCTTTTAGGAAATGTAGCTTCTTAAACAAAACTTATTTTCTCTCCCCACAGGTTCAAACCTCTCCGGTACAGGTTAGCCTGCTGTATGGTGGAATGGCTGCTGATGCTGCTGTACTGCATCATACCTACCTTCACACTCTCAGTCATACACGTATTGTACCTGCTGGTCTCCATGTCCCTGTTCTTCCTGGTGCTCATGTTATACTGCAGTGTCCACGTTCTCTGCGTGCTGAAGCAGCCGGGGCCTGGTGACGGGAGCAGAGGCCACGAGAGCCGGAATGGCCTGAAGAGAAAGGCCTTCACGATCATCGTGATCACCCTGGTGTTCACCAGCATCAGCCACGTCCTCCGAGTCTTCATCCTCAGCCCAACACTGTTGTTTGCATCACAGCAGGTTGTTCACCTTAGTCAGCCTGTCCATCAGCATCGTCAGCGGGTTCATCACCCCTCTGCTGTACCTCCTCAGACCTGGAAAACTGCCATGCATGGAGCTCTGAGTCGCTGAGTGTTTTTATGACAGACAGCTTTAGCCTAACAGGTTGCTAAAGTAGCTAACCACTAATTAGATGCTGCTAACGGAATCTACCGTTACCAAGCAACAGAAGTGGACCGGGTCGGAGCCTCCGAGACCAACAGCGATTAACGTCACAGTACCGAGGTGATTCACAGACTTTATGATGGAAACATTGATCAGCAGTGAAGCGCTAACTGTGTTCACTGTTAGACTGGACACTGCCGGTTCAGAGGTTCTGTTGCTGTGTTCACTATTAGAGCTCTACTTCCCGTTTCATGGAGACTTCAAAATAAAGTTCTGTCTCATAGATACTGAGATACATAGCTTCTTCTAGGATATAATACATTTACGTAGCTCGGCTTTTTCTCTTCAAAGTTATAAATAAATATTTCTCCAGCTAAAACACACACTCATTTTCCTAACATGATGAAGAGCATTATTCATACCCTGAGCTGAAATCATGAAAAACCAAATCAGCTGGGAGCTCTGACATTCAGGCTGCAGCTTTATGTAACACATCTAAAACTCGTATGAGTTTATATCTGGAGAAAAAAGTGTGCGGACACTTCACAGGAACGAAAACGCTGCGAAATGAAAAGAAGCTGCTTTGATTGTTGAGGTCAAACAGAGAGCAGCAGGTTCAGGCAACTATCACACACACACACAGCATACATGCATCCTGCTGCACACACACACACACACACACACACACCATCCTCCTCTCCTTGATGTTGCAGTAACATGGTGTAACAGCCGGCCTGCATGGCTCCCATGGGTGCTGGTTAGTCGACTTAATGGACTGCCACAGCTAGCTTCAAAGACGCGGAGGGTGAAGAAGAATAAAGAGTGATGGGGAGGAAGAGGAGGCGGGAAAAAGCTGCAGGAGCAGAGAGAGGAACACGGGAGAAGTCGTGGCCTGAGCCGTGATGGAGAGTTGATGGAGGATGTCTCTGCTGCAGCGTCGTCGTTTTTGACGGCTGATTTGTTAAAAACATGTTTACGGAACCCTTAGCTTAGCATCTGTAGCTCCTGCCTCGTGCGTTACATCATCATGTTGACTTCATCCTCATAGAACCCGGCCAGCTCCGCCGAGGTCCGGTTCAGAAGCGGGCCTGGGAAGCCAGACACAGCACAGAGAGTCTGCTGGATTTTCAAAATAAAACACCCCGTAAAAACAGACAAAAGAGAAACAAATGAGGTGCGTAGCATGTTTCCAATGTAGAAGCATGTTTAAAGAACATGAACCAGGAAAATGACCAAACGCTCTGAAACACTCCCGGTGGTTTGAAGTCGATGCAGGACGGACGACGGAGACGTGACGGAGACAAGACGGAGACGTGACGGAGACGTGACGGAGACGTGACGGAGACAAGACGGAGACGTGACGGAGACGTGACGGAGACGTGACGGAGACGTGTCCAGTGGAGTTTCTGGGTTAGCGGTACAAACATTAAATAACAGTCAGAGAGGACAGCGTGGACGTGTTTGTGTCTTCAGGCTGAGGACGTTCAGCTCGATGATGATGGACGAGTATCAAACTGTTCCTGTTTCCTGTTTCCTGTTTCCTGTTTGTCATTCACAAACAACCGAAAAATAAAACGTGAAGATCGACAATGTGTTTGACCTGTGTGTGTGTGTGTGTGTGTGTGTGTGTGTGTGTGTGTGTGTGTGTGTGTGTGTGTGTGTGTGTGTGTGTGTGATGACCATATGGATGTAATGATACCCTGCCTAACAAGCAGATAGGATTACACACACACACACATGCATGTAATCATACTGTTACACTTGTATGCACGCATGCACAAACACACACACACATCAAACACACACACACACACATTGTATATCAGTGTGTGTGTGTGTGTGTAATCCTATATGCTTGTTAGGCAGATGTCAATCTTTTTCCCTGTGATTGTCAGTGTAACTTCCAGTTGATACAGAAATCAGCTGTAGTCGTTTATTCTACACACACACACACACACACACACACACACACACACACACAGTAACTCGTTTAGCACTGGTTGACTTCCTGCACAGTGTGTCATGTTTGATGTTTAAATTAAAACCATCGATCAGAGTTTGGCTCTTATTAAAGTTTCCCCCCTGGAGATGAAGGGTGTGTGTGTGTGTGTGTGTGTGTGTGTGTGTGTGTGTGTGAATCACAAATTATTTCCAATGATGCAAATAAAAACACAGGTTGAAGGTTTGTCCTGGAGGTGGAGACAGAGTGACCTTGATAATAACTGGAGGTGTCACATTAACGGCGTCACCTGTCGTCAGAGTCTCGGTTTGTGTCACAGAGAGAGAGAGCGGTGGCTGAGCGACATCGACTGTGAATGAGGACAGTGAGAGTGTGTGATGTCATAATCAGATACTCGGTGTTCACGTCCCCGCGGTGCGTCTTCAATAAACTTTGTCTGCCGTCACAGAGACGTCCTCCTTCACCTCAGCTGCAGGTCACTGAGACCTGAACACGGGTCAGGACGACCCGGACCCACAATGTGGTCTGTCTGTCTGTCTGTCTGTCTGTCTGTCTGTCTGTCTGTCTGCTGTCTGTCTGTCTGGCTCCACCTCACACTCTATGTGTGTGTTTGCAGGTGAAACATAACGGACTGATCATGGAGATGAAGCACCCGACAGCAGGACGCATCACTGTACCTGGTAAGCACACACACACGCACACACACACACACACACACACACACACACACACACACACTGCTGGGATGTTTGCATTATGAATTTCCCTGCCGATACACAAACAAATAAAACTACAAGATCCTGTTGAGCAGCCAAACACACAAACACACACAAACACACACACACACACACACACACACACGCTCAGTTGCTTTGATGGATCTCAGTGTGTTTCCACACACAGGAAGCTGTTTGCTCACCGCCGTGTTTTCACAGTGTAATCTGTCTTCAGGTCCAACAGGGAGACATTCATAACGGACAGAGGCAGTGTGTGTGTGTGTGTGTGTGTGTGTGTGTGTGTGTGTGTACCTTGCGGGTTAATTGAGCGTGAAGACGTGCAGCTCAGAACACTCGGCCTGTCCATGGCATTCTTCTGGTTTTGTCTCTTCAGAGCCAAGACAAGAAACTGCAGACTGAGGTTATGTAACGTCAGACGGAAACCTGCAGGTAGAGAAGACATGACACATCTGTCCTCTACAGCTGGACATGACACATCTGTCCTCTACAGCTGGCAGTCCTGGTGTTAAAGGAGGAAACATCAAGTGTCTCAGTGAGCTGTGTTTCTGCTCTTCCTCACGTATCGCACTAATGCACGAGCATGTCTATGTTTACGTCCTCGTGTAGACGACGCGACGTGTGGAGGAGGACGTGGAGTTATTAAAATGTTACTGCTGGAACAGAACCTGGAGGTTCTGGTTTCACTTCAGCTCCCGACGATGGACGGGACAGAAAAAAGGAAAGAAATGTGACAGATGACGAGAAATGTTACGTAACTGAATTCATGAATTATTTGCCCTTACACCACTACCAACACACACACACACACACACACACACACACACACTAGTTGAAGGGGAAAACAGGTCGCTAATGGGGTGAAAATGGAAGCACTGTTCTCTCACACACACACACACACACTCGTGTGACCATGCACGTGTGTGTTCAGACACACACACAGTGACTGTGAGAGTTCAGCTCATTAGTGCTGCTCTTGATTGTTGAGTTTGTTCCCTCTGAGCAGACAAACTAAATGACGGAGGCGTCCGGTGACCTCGTGTTGGTCTGCATGTGAGTAAAGTCATGGAAAGAAGCGGCCTGATCAGGAGGCTGAGGTACAGAGTTACATGGAACACAGTGAGCTCAGTGATTTAGGCCCGCCTGACAGGTGACACACACACACACACACACACACACACACATCAGTGCCTCAGACCGTCCTCGTCTTCGTCTTCGTCTTCGTCTTGTTTTGAAGGTTGCTGTCAGGAACTCACTGTTTGTGTCCAAAAGTCAGTTACGAGGCGATCCGAGAAGTTCTGTTGGAAACATTTAGCTTAACATGGGACACAAACCTCCTGTCCTCCATTTAGCCTAACAGAGCCGGGCTCAGCAGCCGGACCGGACCAGACCGGACAGCCTCTGAGTCCAACAGGGAATCACGTTACAGTACCACCTCGGTAGGCTGCTGTAGTCCTGCTCACTGCTGGTCTGGAGGTTCAGGTTTTAGCGTTACCATAGAGACAGCGGAGTAATCACTCTTTTTTCGTCTTCAGGTCCGGCGGTCCGATTCAGCAGCTTCACTCGCAACGAGCCGACGCCCCCTCCTCTGATTGGCCAGCACACCGTGCAGGTGCTGCGAGACACCTTGTCTTACAGCGACGACGTCATCAAAGCGCTGCTGGAGTCGCGGGCAGTGGTTCAGAATGAAGTGTCCTGATTGGCTGAGGGACACTCCATGACGGTGTCCAACATCCTGATCAAAGAAGACGATCGTGTGCGTGTGTGTGTGTGTGTGTGTCGGTATCAGATTAATTAGAATAATTAGAATAAATCTCGCTGCTCATCAATAAAGACCAGATTTTTACAGTCGTCTTTTTAAACGTGTGATCGTATCTGACGAGCTTGTAAATGTGCCACAGAACCAAAACTAGGAGCTAAAACAGGCTGAAAGACTGATTACATATGTGATCCATATAAAAGTATTGATCAGTGCAGCTTTAGCGGGTTTCTGCAGGGACAGATGAAGTGTGAACTGTTGCGTGAGCGATTCCCGAGCTCGTCTGCAGATATTGTTCTGAGACACGAGCAGGAAAAACACAGCTCGGCTTGTTTATGGCGTTAATAATCCCAGAGCATCGCTCGGAACACGGAGAGCCATCAGAAACTCAGAGTGAACTCCCGGCAGGTTGATTGATGCCGCTGTACGTGGCGGTGTGTCGCTGACATCGACACTGGGAGGAGGACAGGCAGGCTGACAGCTTGATTGATTGGGAAGAAATCCTCTGGTCGAGAGCGGATGAATCGGATCAACGTGATGTTTACTGAATCTGAGAAAACGTGACGCATCTGGACGTCGTCGGGGGAGACGCAGACTGACATGTTTGTTTGAGTTTTGGAAGGCTCAGGTGTGATTCATCACAAACCAGGGACTTCCTGTAGCCTCAGCGTCCAAAAGACAACAACAGAGTCCAGGGCGAGATGAAACCAAACACTCGCTGCATGAAGACACTTCTTCAAGACTCCGCTCACTGTTAAAGGTCCTCGCCCAGAGGCCCGTTAGCCCCGATCCTGGACTGCAAGGCTACATATCACAACATGTCACTGCAGGAATGTTGAAGTACAAACTCCAGCAGAGGAAGGAGATCTTCTAATGCAGAGTCCTCCTTCATGACGCGTCAGGTCTTCTTCAGGGCACTCGATTTTTACAGGCTGACTGAAATGTGAAAGAGAAGAAGAAGAAGAGGAGGTTTTCAGGTCCAGCAGTCAGCAGCTTCTATGGCAGAGGAGAAGAGAGTGAAGAGGACGTGTTAGATGTGATTGTCAGCTGCTGTAACCTGTCGGTCACAGTTTGTGTTCCTCCAGCTGTGGATGAACAGACGCAAACAGAGTTGATCCTGATCCTGGTCTTGGTCTGATCCTGGTCTTGGTCTTGTGCTCAATGCAGATCCTTCTGTTGGTGCACATGTTGTTCTCTGTGGACTTCCTGATGTAGTGCACGCAACATTTTACCTCTTCTCCTTCTTCTTCTTCTCCTTCTTCTTCTCCTTCTTCTTCTTCTTCTCCTTCTTCTTCTTCTCATTCTCCTTCTTCTTCTCCTTCTTCTTCTTCTCCTTCTTCTTCTCCTTCTCCTTCTTCTTCTCCTTCTTCTTCTTCTCCTTATTCTTCTCCTTCTTCTTCTCCTTCTTCTTCTTCTCCTTCTTCTCCTTCTTCTTCTTCTCCTTCTTCTTCCCCTTCTTCTTCTTCTCCTTCTTCTTCTCCTTCTTCTCCTTCTCCTTCTTCTCCTTCTTCTTCTCATTCTCCTTCTTCTCATTCTTCTTCTCCTCCTCTCTCTCTCTCCCTCTCTCTCTCTCTTGGCTGCCTCTGTGTTGAACTCAGTGTGTGTGAGAGAGAAATTCGGATGTACGTAACTCACCAGCTCTTTAAGTGTCCCTTATTCCCCAACATCTGGAGTGTGAGTGTGTGTGTGAGTGTGTGTGTGTGTGTGTGTGTGTGAGTGTGTGTGTGTGTGTGTGTGTGTGTGTGTGTGTGTGTGTGTGTGCAGGAAGCTTTGGGCTTTCTGTCCAGCCTAATGCTGAACGCAGACACAGTTATATGAGACAGACAGAGACTAATATAAGGTTTGGTAACTCTGACACTGAGGTCACAGGCTCTTATTTTGAAGGGTTCAGCTCACACCAATGAAACTCGAGTATGAAGTCCGCAGCAGACAGGAAGGAGGGTTCTGTTTACTTCCTCTTTCATGTGAAAACGCTCAGACACGGAGGTCCACGGTGACACGGCCGAACCCGGGACCCAACAGAACCTCCAGACCAGCACTGAGCAGGAACACAGCAGTCTACCGAGGTGGTACTGTAACGTGATTCCCTGTTGGACTCGGAGGCTGTGCTCCAACCCAGTCCGGCCTGCTGAGCCCGGTTCAGGTCCAAACCAGCAGGCCTCATGGGCGGTTCCAGCTCAGCCCGGTGAGGGGCAGAAGAGCTGAAAGCGACGCCGAGAGGAAGACACAAAAAAGACTGCAGCGACGCTGCCATGGCAACCAAGAGTACACATCCTGTCCAGACTGAAGGCGACAGGTGTGTGTGTGTGTGTGTGTGTGTGTGTGTGTGTGTGTGTGTGTGTGTGTGAAAGCTGTCTTCTTATTGGCTGCAGTGCATGGAGGTTCGCGGCTGCTTTAATGTCAAATCCAGCTGCTGCAGCTGCACAACACCTCTCTCTCTGTCTCTGTCTCTCTGTCTCTCTGTCTGTCTCTCTCTCTCTCTCTCTGTCTCTCTGTCTCTGTCTCTCTGTCTCTCTGTCTGTCTCTCTCTCTCTCTCTCTGTCTCTCTCTGTCTCTCTCTCTGTCTCTCTCTCTCTCTCTCTGTCTGTCTCTGTCTGTTTCTCTCTCTCTCTGTCTCTCTCTCTCTCTGTCTCTCTCTCTCGCTCTCTGTCTCTCTCTGTCTCTCTCTCTCTCTGTCTCTCTCTCTGTCTCTCTCTGTCTCTCTCTCTCTCTGTCTCTCTCTCTCTCT
>NW_020855872.1:58865-88865 GCF_000972845.2 Larimichthys crocea
TCGAGTATTGAAATCCCCGCAGACAGGAAGGAGTTTCTGTTACTTCCTCTTCATGTGAAACCGCTAGACACGGAGGTCCAAGGTTGGACACGGCCGAACCGGGACCAAACAGAAACCTTCCAGACCAGCACTGCGCAGAACCACAAGCAGTCTACCGAGGTGGTACTGTACGTGATTCCCGTTGGACTCGGAGGCGTGCTCCAACCCCAGTCCGGCCTGCTGAGCCCGGTTCAGTCCAAACCAGCAGGCCTCCTGGCGGTTCCCAGCTCAGTCCCGGTTGAGGGGCAGAAGAGCTGAAAGTCGACGACGAGAGGAAGGGACCAAAAAAGACTGGCAGCGCGCTGCCAGGGCATACCAGAGTACACATCCTGCCAGAATGAAGGCGACAGGTGTGTGTGGTGTGTGTTTGTGTGGTGTGTGTGTGTGGTTGTGTGTGTGTTGTTGTGGGTGTGTTGTGGTTTGTGTAAAGCTGTAGTAGTATTGGCTGCAGTGCATGGGAGGTTCCAGGAGGCGGGGAATGGGTCGAAAGCCAGTGGCGGAGCGGGAAAAACACACGATAAGAGTGTATGTATCTCGGGCTCTGGAGATATCGGTGCTATGTCTATGATGTAGAGAGGGCGCGCGGGAGAGAGGTCTGTCTTATCGAGAGAGAGATGTTCTCGATGGATAGAGCATAGGGAATCTCGAGGGCTGATCGGGCGGTAGATGGAGGGGCTTAGAGCGAGAGTAGCTGGCTCTACGCTTCTCTGTATAGCTAGCTGTCGAGATCTGGTTCTCGCTCTATAGGCTCGCTGGTATATCGTAGTTATCGCTCTATATATGGATAGAGAGCGGAAGGGAAGAGTATACGCTAGTCGAGTAGAGCGTTCTCCGAGTGCTGTTGTCTCTCTATCTGACCTCGTCTGTCCTCTGCTCTCTCCTCTCATCTCCTCTCTCTCATCTCTCCTCCGGCCCATATAAGTGACGATCCCGAGTCTATGCGGAGGTCCCGAGTGTGTGTGATGTGTGTGTTGTGGTGTGTGTGTTGTGTGTGTGTGTTGTGTTCTTCGTTATGTCACTCAGTCCTAATGAGTTCTATTCACGATAATCCGACGGGTGGTTGAGTTTAACGTGTCCGTCCTGAACGTCACATCCTCTCTCATGCATTGAACTCACACAACCTGCAGTTTCCTCTAAGTCCCACCTGAAGGCTGGCTCCATAAGTCCCCCTGTCCAAATGTCCAACTTCACAGCAGCTTTTCCTCTGACGTCCTCCGGACTGCTTCAACTCTCTGTGATTTACACAGTTTAGCAGCTGGACCAGACCGGACAGGTTGGAGCCAGCCTCTGAGACAACAGATAAAACTGTGGTTAGCTCAGCTAGCCGTGTAGCTAACTGAACTGACTCAGCCCGGGATGCCCAGGATCAAACCCGGCAAAAAAAACACGTGATAGGCTGTTGTTACTGTTAGACTGGACCTGCCGGGTTCAGAGGTTCTGTCGCTGTGTTCACTGTTAGACTGGACACTGCGGTTCAGAGGTTCTGTCGCTGTGTTCACTGTTAGACTGGACATGCCGGTTCAGGTTCTGTCGCTGTGTTCACTGTTTAGACTGGACACTGCCGGTTCAGAGGTTCTATCGCTGTTGTTCACTGTTAGACTGGGACACTGCCGTCAGAGTTTCGTCGCTGTGTTCACTGTTAGACTGGACACTGCGCTGTTCAGAGGTTCTGTCGCCGTGTTCATGTTAGACTGGACACTGCGGTTCGAGGTTCTGTCGCCGGTTTTCCCCACGTGTTCACTGTTAGACTGGACACTGCCGGTTCAGAGGTTCTGTTCGGTCTGGCCGTGACCTCAGAATAAACAATAATCTAAATGGCGCTTTACATCGACTTCACAGCTTTTATTCTTCGTACTTGTGGTCAAACTGACCTGTGATATATTTTCATGGTGAATTCTGTCTTGACATTTTTATATCAAACCTTCTTTCATGTGTGATTCTGTTTTTCCTTTTATTGACCCGAGTGACTGAAGTTCATCACTTCTTTGTCTCTGCAGAGGCTGTAAAGAGTCTTTTTATTCCGTCTTCATAAAAACAGTTTTTTTACAGCGTCCCATCAATCTCCGGCTGAGAGCGAAGACGTCGTCGTCTTCGTGTCTTCAGACGGCGGCTGCAGCTTCTCATGTTGAACCTGAAGCGGTTTGAGGAGCGTCGGCCCGCTGAGCTGTTTCACAGCCCGGCACACAAAGCTGCTGTGTTTGTGAGGAAACAGGTGTGTTCCTCATAACTCTGTCTTCCTCTCGTCTGTTTTATCGTCTTTCCTCCTGCTCTCACGTCACCTGTGAGCGCTCTGTTCAGGGACGGGACTTCATCAGTTCTGCTTTGCATTGTGGGTTGCTGAGGTCCATGTGGACACTGATGATGGAAGTGACCTCAGACTGAAACATCTCCACCCACCGGGCACGTCTCCATCAAAATAGAGCAGCCACATAATCTAGCTGGAGAAACATTGCCGAGGACAACTGCGATTAGCTGCAGGTAGTTTCTCTGCACGGAGGCGACCGTCCTGTGTGCGCCACGGCCACCAAGCTCGTCAATGTTGGTCTAGTTCAGAAGAGTCCCAGAACCGGGTCTGTGTTCCAGGAGGCTCTGCGCAGCTTTAAATAAAATGAACTGTCACAGACAGACGAGTCCGACAACAAGTTCTGTGAACGTTTGAAGCACGCTGACCTCCAGAAAATGAACAACACACGAAACAAAGCCTGAACGGAGGAGGAGGGGGGAATGTGAGGAGAGGGTCACTCTGGGTAAACCGGGCCTCACACCATTCAGAGAAAACAACAGAGAGACGACAGACAGTCACACAGACAGGACGTGAACCGGGCCCAGCCCGTCTGAATGTGGGCCGCGGTTTATGAGACACAAATCCAAAAGTTAGAACTGAAGCGTCGCTCATCGCGTCAGGTGACCTCTGCGTGTTTCCTGGAGGATGCCGACACACGAACGCTCGTGTTCTGATCTGAAGTTTGGTGTCTGACCCGGCCAGCGAGGTTCATTAAACCTTCGGTGACCCGACATGCTGCGGTACCGCGAGACATTCAGAGGCTTTCGGTGCACTCTAATCTATTGTATGGTTGTGTTTACACTGGAGGTCTTTAACACTGAGGAGGACCTCAGGCTGCACTGCACAGGAACCACGAAACAATGCAGACTGAACCGAGCCAAAGAAACGGGTCACAAAGATGTCATTCATACCAGAACCAATTTAAACTTCAGCTGCTCTCTATGAAATAATTATGACTCTTTGTGCTTCAGGATTTCACTGAAAAACCTGAGTTCATTAAGAGTTTATCTGCTGTTAGCTCATGTTAGCTCAGTCTGTTAGCTGCTGTTAGCTCATGTTAGCTCAGTCTGTTAGCTCAGTCTGTTAGCTGCTGTTAGCTCATGTTAGCTCAGTCTGTTAGCTCAGTCTGTTAGCTGCTGTTAGCTCATGTTAGCTCAGTCTGTTAGCTGCTGTTAGCTCATGTTAGCTCAGTCTGTTAGCTCAGTCTGTTAGCTCATGTTAGCTCAGTCTGTTAGCTCAGTAGCAGTCTGTTACGCTGCTGTTAGCTTGTTTAGCTTGTCTCATGTTAGCTCAGTCTGTTAGCTGCTGTTAGCATGTTAGCTCAGTCTGTTAGCTCATGTTAGCTTAGTCTGTTAGCTGCTGTTAGCATGTTAGCTCAGTCTGTTAGCTGCTGTTAGCATTTTAGCTCAGTCTGTTAGCTGCTGTTAGCTCATGTTAGCTCAGTCTGTTAGCTGCTGTTAGCTCATGTTAGCTCTGTTTCTTAAGGTTTTCAGGCCCAGCAGCCTCTATGGACATGATGGCAGAGGAGCAGAGAGTGAAGAGGACGCTGACGGAGGAAGCTAAGAAGAGAAAAGGAGAGAGTGAGCGAGCAAGAAGCCGCCGGACAAGAGTAAATGTGGGACTGACTTTTAGTGGTTGGTGAGAGCTTGGTGAAATAAAAGGCTGATACGTGACGTCGGCTCCATCAGGTGAATAAAACAAACGCAACCAAAACAAATACAAAAATCAAAGTGTCTGTTTCCCCTCTGACCCAGACCAGACCAATCGAAAACCATCTGGACCCGCCGAGACGACAGAAACAAGATGGTGGAAACCAGGCGGCGGCGACACGCTGCAGCCGTCAGAAGTGAACGGACTGAAGCAGCCTAACTGAGACCTGTTGTGTCAGAATAATCCAGAACACATTGTTGAGCTCAGGCCTGGAAAGTACGAACGTGTCTCTGTGATCCAGTCTGGACCTCCTCAGCAGAGTCTGACCGTGTGTTTGAACGTGAAGGGACGTCGTCAACACGCTGAGAGCCACCAAGGTGGATTAAACGTCGTCGTCCTGGAGAAACAAGCGTCGCCCGCTCCGAGAAGTCCACCGGGTCACGGCTGCGACCTGAGCAGCCCGAGTCCATGACGCTCTGCATCTTTAATTTGAGTCACGTGACTTGAGTGGACACTGTGACTGAACACGAGCTGCAGTTTGACAGAAACACAAAGGAGGCTGTAATATTTAATATTTAGCAGCTGTGAGTCCGTCAGCCTGACCAGCCTGTCAGACCACACTGAGGGCCCATTGTTAGACATGTCTGCTGAGGTGAGGAGTGTGTGTGTGTGTGTGTGTGTGTGTGTGTGTGTGTGTGCGTGTCAGCAGACAGGTTCAGACAGTCTGTTGTGTGTATATTGTAATAAATCAGGAATTAAACACAAATTTGGTGTAAAACTAAACTCCATGGTTCACAGGGATCAAACTCAGTGTGTGTGTGTGTGTGTGTGTGTGTGTGTGTGTGTGTGGGTGGTGTCTGGAAACACTCGTACAAACTAACCGCATGAGGGCTTTTCATAGAAACACAAAAACACGAACGATCCGATTGATGTGTGATTTTAAAGTTCGGCTGAATCTGTCTGCTCGTGAACACACACACCCACCTGTCAGTCAAAGCGTCCCCGCTCTTAACCCTGCATAACTTTAAGCCTTAATATAATGTGAACAGGTGAGTTGTATATAAATTCACCCTCAGTACAGTTGTCATGAACGGGGAAATTAGCTACAGAGACCAAAACTGTTTTTTGTACCAGGCTGTAAACATGTTTATTTCTGCTGTGAAGTTGGACATTTGGACATGGGGACTTATGGAGACTGACTCACTTCTGGAGCCAGCCTCAGGTGGACGTTAGAGGAACTGCAGTTTTACATCACATACACACAAACAGGAGAGTTCAAAGCATAAAGACACTGACCTGAGTGTGTGTGTGTGTGTGTGAGTGTGAGTGTGTGTGTGTGTGTGTGTGTGTGTGTGTGTGTGTGTGTGTCATCTTATATATGGTAATATGATCAAGTTATTTACAATATCAGTTACACAGTGTGTAAATGTGCTCCAACTGCCTCGTGTGTGTGAATGGTCTCCATGTGTGCTCTGCAGCTGGAGGGGACGCTAACCTTAAAACACACACACACACACACACACACACACAGCTGTGAGGTCAAAGGTCAGGCATGAGTCGGATGTCCTGTTCCATTTTCACCACAGTGGTAGATGGGTTCATTTGTGTGGGTCCACAGAGCGTCCCCGGGTTTCCAGTCTTCTGGCAGCTGTCAGGTTGTGTTGTGAGGGAGATCCTGACCCAGCGTGCAGAGTTCATCATCACATCATCAGAGGGACTGACCCGGCTCTCTCTGCCCAGACAGAGGCTGTTTACTGGGGCAGAGCTCATTAAGAGCCTCGGTCACTCTCTGTGTGGAGTGTCAGGTAACCTCACCTGTGTGACGTGTCTCACTAATCACTGCTTTAATCCATGTTAATGTCTCTGGGACATCCATCAATATAAGCTCTGTTATTGTGTGTGTGTGTGTGTGTGTGTGTGTGTGTGTGTGTGTGTGTGTGTGTGTGTGGATCTGGCTTTTATTTGTTGGCTCCTGCTTTTCATTTTCCCTCCGAGTGTGAGATGACTCTCCTGTCTTCTCCTTCGTCTCTCTTTGTCTTTCTGGCGGCGGTCAGGACGAAGTGTCCTCAAGAGAGAGACACTGACCCTGTGACGCTTGACCTTTGACCTCCCCATACTGCCCATGACCAACGTTGGTTAAAAACGTAGGAATACAGATTTCAACATTTCATTTAAGTTTGTAGTAGCCAATATTGACCCGACCGGAACCAGGACCAAACAGAACCTGTGAACCAGCAGTGTCCAGTCTAACAGTGAACACAGCGACAGAACCTCTGAACCAGCAGTGTCCAGTCTAACAGTGAATAGTGACACTGCAGGACAGAGACATGAAGCATCGGGTTTGTATCAGTAGAAACGTGTCGTTTTAACAATGAAAATGTTATTTTGTCTAAAATTTTGGGTTCAGAACAAAAATGTCTGAAAATATCTCGTCACTGCTGCTTGGGGCTTGTCGTGCCCTCAGTGTGGTCTGACAGGCTGGTCAGGCTGATGGAACACAGCGCGCTCTGACGGACTCACAGCTGCTAAATATTAAATATTACAGCCTCCTTTGTTTTTCTGTTCAAACTGTCTATTGTGTTCAGTCACAGTGTCCACTGTCTCACTCCTCTGGGCTGAGATCACACGCCTCGCTGACAGAAATGCTTCGTCTGTCCGTCTGTTGCTGCCGTTATCGCCTCCATCAGCTGAGTCTCACTGTCCTCGACACTGATTGGTTAGCAGACGGGCGTGCGGCTGATGTCAGGTGACCTTCTGCTGGCACTGAAACTTTTTTTAGTGAAGAATTTGTCATCGCCATCGTAATATGAGTATTACGGCTTCAGGCGTAACATTCAAGTCCTGCTGGTACGGCAGTGGACTTACTGCACCTGGTGGAGTCATGGTGGAGTCCACCAACTTCCATGGTGGAGTCATGGTGGTAGAGTCATGGCGGAGTCATGGTGGTGGAGTCATGGTGGAGTCATGGTGGAGTCATGATGGTGATGGAGTCATGATGGAGTCATGGTGGTGGAGTCATGGTGGAGTCCACCAACTTCCATGGTGGAGTCATGATGGTGGAGTCATGGTGGAGTCATGGTGGTGGAGTCATGGCGGAGTCATGGTGGTGGAGTCATGGTGGAGTCATGATGGAGTCATGATGGAGTCATGGTGGTGGAGTCATGGTGGAGTCATGGTGGTGGAGTCATGGTGGAGTCATGGTGGAGTCATGATGGTGATGGAGTCATGGTGGAGTCATGATGGAGTCATGGTGGAGTCATGGTGGAGTCATGATGGTGATGAAGTCATGGTGGAGTCATGATGGAGTCATGGTGGAGTCATGATGGTGGAGTCATGGTGGAGTCATGGTGGTGATGGAGTCATGGTGGTGTCATGATGGAGTCATGGTGGTGGAGTCATGGTGGAGTCCACATCTTTACTGCACACACTCAGCCTCTCTGTCATGTGACTCACCTGTTGACAGGTAACCTCTGGCTCTGATAGGAGGCTAGCAGTTTCCCTTTACTTCCAGTCTTTGTGCTAAGCTAGGCTAAACACATCAGGCCGGTGGTCCTTTAAGGTCACAGACTTCACTGTCACGCTCCAAAAGCATTGTGGGTCATAAAACTGCATGATTCCCACGAGCAGGAAGCAGCGTCTGGATGAGCTTCAGCTGTGTGTGTGTGTGTGTGTGTGTGTTACGTACAGTAAATGTCAATGTTTGGAAGAGTGTTTGTGTGTGTGTGTGTGTGTGTGTGTGTGTGTGTGTGTGTTGTCTGAAGTGTTGCCACAGGCGGACGGGTGTGTTCTGTTTAGAATGCACCATGGGAAATTAGGGGCGTGATGCTATCAAAAATCAGTGTGTGTGTGTGTGTGTGTGTGTGTGTGTGTGTGTGTGTGTGTGTGTGTGTGTGTGTGTGTGATCTCAGCAGCTGTGTCTGGACAGAATGTCAGGCTGCGGGTGTGGACGGATGAGAGAATCCCTCCATGTTCTGCCTCTTTGTTCTTGTTGTTCGTCACCGTGTCTCTCCGTTACCCCGCGAGGACGCCAAGCTCCCAGAATGCACGGCTCCTTTAGTCTAAAGAAGAACGGCAGCCAGAGCTTTCAGCGGTCGACGGCGGTCCACCGTGATAGACCGGGCCCTGCTGGTCTCAGAGGTTCTGTTGGGCCTGGCCGTGTTGACTGGAAGGTTCATTAAACTGTGAGCAGGGGGTTAATCTGGCGTGCCAGCTCGGACCCAAAGCTGGCTTGCGTGCTGCTAACTGGATCTGAATTTGAGCACAAACCAGCTGAAACTCATACCCCCCAAAGAAATCAGGTCCAGAGGTGGCTCACAGTGGGTCCTCCTGGCACCAGAACACAGCCACATGTGCCGACACTTGGCGCTGAGCTGGATCACAGGGATCACCGGGATGTGAGCGCTGTCGTCTTCATGTTGGTCTGGAGTCTTCTTGCTCTGGTTCAGGAGCTGTTGAACACTTTGAGATTCTGACTTTCAGCCCGTTTTATGTATCAGCTGGCGGTACTGATCGTCTCTGGGCTTTGGTCAGTTAATGTGAGTGAATCACTGACTTTGTTTATTCTGTGTTCATGCACGTTATGGATCGCAGATGTTTTGTGAATCACACGAGGTCAACAGAGTGCAGACAGAGGAGCGGTGCAGTCAGATGTTTTCCTCTGGATCAGGTCTTCTCTGGAATCACACGGGGAATCCCCAGAACGCCCCGAATGGAACATGGCTGCCAAACAAAGAGAAGCAGTCACAGTCTGTATGAATCAAAGACGGAGCACCTCCTTTCTTCACTTGTTATTCCTCCTTTTCCAGCGAGGGTGTAAAGTGACGCCTCCGTCAGTTCACGCATCTCAAACTTCACTCGATAGTTTGCAGCTCACAGCGGCTCTGGACTTAGCATTACTCCTGCTGACCAATCAGAGTAAAACCTGTCCTCATGTCCTCTCTCGTCCTTCTCTCTCCACAGATCGATGAAATAAACATTAATCATTCATGTATTCACAGGTGGTCCAATGTATTTAGGGAGTAAGCTGAAATGATAAAGTTACATGTTCACAGTAGTAACACACTTAATATGAATATGACATCTGGGCTGTCTCTTTGTGTCTCTTTGTGTCTCTTTGTGTCTCTTTGTGGTCTCTTTGTGTCTCTTTGTGGTGTCTCTTTGTGGTGTCTTTGTGTCTCTTTTTGGTCGTTTTGTGTCTCTTTTTGGTCTCTTTGTGTCTCTTTTTGGTCGTTTTGTGTCTCTTTGTGTCTCTTTGTGGTCGATCAGAACTTTATTTAACGTGTTTTGATTCTCTGGGAGTAGTTTAACGTGACGGGAGCTCTGAGGTCTGGAGCGTTCCTCCTCCGGTCTGCATGTCAAAGTGTCCTTGGGCAAGATACTGAACCCCAAATTGCTCCTGAAGGCTGTGCCATCGGTGTGTGAATGTGTATGAATGCTTAGCTCCTTAAACTGATGAGCACCTTGCATGGCAGCCAATGCCATCAGTGTATGAATGTGTGTGATTTGGGTGAATGAGATATGTAGTGTAAAGCGCTTTGAGTGGTCGCAAGACTAGAAAGGCGCTATATAAGTACAGTCCATTTACCATTTACAAACATTTGAATGTCATAAACTGTAAAAAATTTAAATTTGCTAACAGCAAATCTGCTGCAGGGACATCCTGCTGATTGACATCACTGACAGCCAATGAGAATGGAGGCTGTGGTCTGCTCAGTGCCTTCTTATTGGCTGACATGTGGACAGGTGCACTCAGGACAATAAATCAGCTGAAACCTCTAAATTGGTCAGTTGTGGACGTGAGGGGCTCTCTGATTGGTCAGTTATAAATCTTAAGTGTCAACAAGCCACACCCATACACAGACACACACATACACACAATATCTTGTGTGTACAGTATGAGATCTGTGTGTTACCCTCCGGTGGGGCAGGTGGGTACATGGGGGCAGTCAAACTGTCACCACCCATCTACCTTGTGTCCTATTCAACACATACACACACACACATAAACACACACACACACGCTTCCTCTGGGCACACATGCTGTATATGAATCACCACGGCTGCAGACACAAAATATTTGACACCCACTTGAACACAAACATTTTCCCCACACACACACACACAGGTGTGTAGGTGTTAACGCAGTGTGAACGAGGGTTAAACATGAAGACGTCGTGGTCGCTCGCACGGCGTCGACAGCTGTCATCTGATTAACTCATTTACAGTCCGTAAACAGCACATGGAGCTTTGAGCGGCCGTGTTGGAGGTCTGCTCAGAGGAGCCAGACCAGCTCCAGCCCAGCTGACCCTGCCATCACGTCCAGAGAGGCTTCTGAACCCGGCTACATCTCCGGTTCTGGCATGACACCAGCTCCACACCCTGTAAATCTCTTCTTCTTCCCAGTGCTCTGAGCTAACATGAGCTAACAGCAGCTAACAAATCGAGCTAACATGAGCTAACAGCAGCTAACAGACTGAGCTAACATGAGCTAACAGCAGCTAACATAAGCTAACATGACCTAACAGCAGCTAACAGACTGAGCTAACAGCAGCTAACAGCAGCTGACTCAGTGAAATAGTTGAGCAGTGTGTGCCGTAAAGCATTCCATAAGTTACGTAGTGTGAGAACAGATGCACGCTGTGACAACATTGCCGGTTGCTGGTTTGAGTCTCTGTGTCAGACACAAACCTGAACCATCACAAAGAAAACTTAATGTGAGTGTGTGTGTAACAGAGCTGTGTGTGTGTGTGTGTGTGTGTGTGTAGAGGTGTATGTATGTACGGTGAGTCAGTGCGGGGCTGAATGTGTGTTGAAGAGCGTTACATAAATAAAAGGGTGGTAACATTTGTTTACATAATGTTGATGAATATATACGTGGTGCTCACAGATGAGTGTGTGTACAGTCAGCGTGTTGTTGTCGTGTTGTGAAGGCGGTGGAGCTCGGCTCGTGTACAGGCTCATTATATCTGCTCCAACAGGAGGGTTAGTTTGATGTCAACACCACAGCGCCTGGACGTCTCTCCTACACTGTGTTTGACACTCATGACGCATCCTGAGATCTTACAGGTGGTTCTGTTTGGACTCCAGTCGACCCGAGAACAAATGACATGACACTCTGGAGATCCGAGACCTCAACCTAGATTTTATACAGAATGTAGACAGTCTGCGGAGACGTCTCAGAGACTACGTCCAGGTTTTAGACAGTCTGCGGGGACGTCTCAGAGACTACGTCTACGCTAACGTTAGCTGGCTGTCTCTTGGGGCTTGTCTTCGTGGACTTTAAAGCCGTGAGCGCTGACATGAAGCGAGCTGCTGCCTCTGGCTGTGGTTGTGTGGAGGTGTGACGATGTCCACATGTCCTCGTTATAAAGTGAAGGATTAAAGCAAAGCTCTGTTTGTCCTCTCCGGGCACCTGTCATGTAAATACAACTGGAGGAGTTTACATATCTCTTACTCTGTCTGTCCTTCATCATCCTTCTCTTCCTAAAGCTACTTTGGTTACTCAGAAAGTTTCTGTCTGTCTGCCTGTCTGTCTGTCTGTCTGTCTGTCTCCTGCCTGTCTGTCTGTCTCCTGTCTGTCTGTCTGTCTGTCTCCTGTCTGTCTGTCTGTCTGTCTGCCTAATCATCGTCCCGCCCTGAAGAGCCCTTCACTGTGTACTGTTAGAAAGGTCAAAGGTCATGACATCTTTTAGAAATCAGTGTTTGTTTCACAGTGTAATCCCTCTGTGGTAACTATGTTCAGCTGTACTCGAGTATTTGTTCTGGTTACATTACTTCTGATCATCCAGGTCACCAGCAGCAGCTGATCTCACTGCCTAGTCCAGCAGCAGTCAGCCCAGCTCGGCGTCTGTCTTTCAGCCTTTTATTTCACCAAGCTCTCACCAACCACTAAAAGTCAGTCCCACATTTACTCTTGTCCGGCGGCTTCTTGCTCGCTCACTCTCTCCTTTTCTCTTCTTAGCTTCCTCCGTCAGCGTCCTCTTCACTCTCTTCTCCTCTGCCATCATAGAGGCTGCTGAGCCCGCTTACATTACCTGCTCAGCCAGCTCTGGTTCTGGCACGACACCAGCTCTGCTCCTCGTCAGAATTCCCAGACCTGTAACGCTCTTCTCCTTCTTCTTCTTCTTCTTCTTCTTCTTCTTCTTCTTCTTCTTCTTCTTGGTCCAAACCTCTTGTGGTACAAACACTAACACTCTACCGGTGCTCTGAGCTAACAAACAGCAGCTAACAGACTGAGCTAACAGCAGCTAACAGCAGCTAACAGACTGAGCTAACAGCAGCGTCACATAGTGTGAGAACAGACGTAGACTGACAGATCACAGTCGATGTGGATCAACAGAGTTAAACTCAGTTTAAAGTTTCCTGAAGTTGATCTCGTGATGTGGAACAAAGAGACGCTTCACTGATAGAATCTGTGGAAACACTCGTCTGCAGGAATCCCCCAAAACAACAGAGCTGGAAACTTTCTGCAGCTGGAAACTTTCCCACCAGGAAACAACAAAATAAAGCTCTGCAGAGACCATCACTGTGTGTGTGTGTGTGTGTGTGTGTGTGTGTTTGTGTGTGTGTGTGTGTCTTCACCTCACTTCACCCGCCTGCAGTAGGAGTCAGTGTGATGACATCATCAGGCTGGATGACATCACACCACACTCAAAAATTACACAACAAATTCATGCTGCGTTCAAGGACACTCCGTCATGAAAGGCTTCACGCCGTAGGAAAGGAGGGGTAAGGAAGGAAGGAAGGAAAGGAGGAAGGAAGGAAGGAAGGAAGGAAGGACAGAAAAATGAAAGGGGGAGACAAAGAAAGGAGTTCGGAGAGGAAGAAACAAAGGGTGGAGAGGAGGTGACGAGGTGGCAGTGGAGGAAAGGAGACAAGATGACAGGAAATGAGAGGAGGAAACTAGGAAAGGTGAAAAGGAGAGGTGAGGGAAGAGGAGAGAAGGAGAGGAAGGGAGGAGGTGAAAGGAGGAGGTCATATTTGAGGTCCGGCTGAGGGAGGAGAGGGAGGTGACCTGCAGAGTGAGGACCTTAGAGACTCAACTGTCTAGACACAGTTAATACCAGGGATTAACACACACACACGCTCAGATACTGCTCCTCCTCAAGGATCTCCGGGATCTTTTTCAAGGACCTCCTGAACCTCTTCAAGGATCTCCACAACCTGGAATTTACTCAAGGACCTCTGGAACATCTGGATCCCCTACAAGGGCTTTACAACCACCCCAAATGCATCAGAAACCTCCCTGAGGACCTTAGTACCAAGTGTCAAGAACCACTGCAACTTCTTCATGGACCTTTAAAACCTCCTAAAATATGTTTGGAACTTCCACAGAGACCAAGAACCATGTAAACACCTGATACCTCTTCCAGGCACTTCCTGTTCTAGGACCTCATTAAGAACGACTGCAACCTGTTCAAGTACCTTTAGAACCTCCTTAAAGTACCTGTTCAGTGACTTCAAATCTATCTGGAACCTCCTTGTAGATCCCTGGGAACTTTTAAAGGACCTCCTAACCCCCTTCAGGGACCTCCACAACTGAGAACTTTCTTAAGGGCCCCTAGAATATCCTCGTCCTCAGACCTTTGCCAACCTCAGGAACCTCCCTGAGGACCTCTTCAATCTCTTCAATTACCTAAAACCTCCTCAGCGACCTTAGTTACCACATCAAGGACCAGTCAGGGCAGTCAGCTCTTAATGGACCTCTGCAATGTGATCTAACTAGAACGTCCTCCACCTTAAGAACGTCTGCAACCTGTTCAGGTACCTTCAGAACCCCCTTATGACCTCTGCAGTATCTTTGAATACATCCAGAAACAGGTTCCAGCTCCACATGGGGGGTGTTTTTATTTTTCCCTAAGCTTACGGGCCTCTCAACTCAATTCAGTGGCATTGAAGTGGTCAGTGAAGTGGTCAGTGAAGTGGTCAGTGAAGTGGTCCATCACAAAGCAAATGAAACACATCACCAGGAGGTCACGGTTTGATACGAGTTCAGTACAGCATCCTGCAGCTCCACGGTTTGTTCAGACTGTCTAAAACCTGGACGTAGTCTCAGAGACGTCCCCGCAGACTGTCTAAAACCTGGATGTAGTCTCAGAGACGTCCCCGCAGACTGTCTAAAACCTGGATGTAGTCTCAGAGACGTCCCCGCAGACTGTCTAAAACCTGGATGTAGTCTCCGAGACGTCCCCGCAGACTGTCTAAAACCTGGATGTAGTCTCAGAGACGTCCCCGCAGACTGTCTAAAACCTGGATGTAGTCTCAGAGACGTCCCCGCAGACTGTCTAAAACCTGGACGTAGTCTCAGAGACGTCCCCGCAGACTGTCTAAAACCTGGACGTAGTCTCTGAGACGTCTCCGCAGACTGTCTAAAACCTGGACGTAGTCTCAGAGACGTCCTCACAGACTGTCTAAAACCTGGACGTAGTCTCAGAGACGTCCTCACAGACTGTCTAAAACCTGGATGTAGTCTCAGAGACATCCTCACAGACTGTCTGCAGTGTTTTCATGCTGGTTGACAGGTAATAATAACAGAGGTGTGGCCTGTTGTACACACACTCACCTGGCTGCAGGTAGCAGCTCGTCTCATTAGGAGACATCTTTATTTTAGAAACCGCCCACACCTTACTTCACTCTCTGGGTGTGTTGCATCATCAGGATTCCCCCCAGGAACAAACTCCAGCCTGAGTGTGACACAGAAATAACTCCCACCACAAACAAACACACACATGACTAACAGCAGTCTGGAGGCGTGGCTACACCATGATGCATCTGCATCGTGTTTCCTCACACTGTTATGAGGTCACAGGTAACTTCATCACTTCATTACTCACACTGAGACAATTATTCTTTTCTATCACATGACATTTAAATATGCAAATGAGGTGTTATCTATGACAAACAAAGTGAAGTAAAAAAACACCAAGAACTTCAGGTGTTTCCAACAGAAAGTAGAAAGTGTACTGTACAGGAGAGGACAGGAAGTGAGTCAAAGTACCTGAAGTGTGCAGCGGTGAATGAGTTCTCTGATGAAGGCTAATTACTCAAACCTTCTTCTCAACATCCTGCTGACATTAAACTCTGTGAATGAACAGGAAGAACCTATGAATTCAGTGCGTGTGTGTGACCATAGGAACAGGACAGGATAACATGTAATCACGTAATTGACTGGTGAAGACGGTAATAAAAAGCATCTCAGACCTCTGACGCACCGCGGTGCGTTTGAATAGAATTAATGAGCATGTATGACAGAAAATTCTCTGGATCGATACATTTAAACAGAAATGATGATGACGCACAGAAGACATTCCACCCACATCACGCCTGCATCGTTAGGACGAGTCTCTGTCTCTGTTGTTCACTTTCAAATACAACCAAACAGACACATCAGCATGCTGCCTGTCACAGTGTGGGCTCAAACAAGCGTAGCTTCTGGTCCAAGATGGATATTCATGAGTCCAAACAAGTGTCCAGCGGTCTGAACTGTGTGTTCAGGGGCCTAAGCGAACCAGGTGAAGGTCTAAGATGGATTTTAGTGGTCTTAGTTGTGTATGATGATCCAAAAAGGCCAGTCATTGGTCTAAGGTTGCACTTCCATGTATTTTATGGGGCTTAAGCTCTGGGTGTTTGGTGGTTGAAGTGGACTTCTAATTGTCTAAACTTGGTATTATTTGGTTTAAAATGGTACGTTCATGACCTGAGCTTGAAACGGTGACAGTTGGGTGTGTGATGACCCAAAAAGGCCATTCATTGTTCTAAGGTCATTTCTTTGTGGAACTCTGAACTCAGCGTTAATGCTCTAAAATTGGTTGAAAGGCAGTTTTAATTGTCTAATTGTGTGTTTTAGATGGTGTGTTATTGGCATTTGATAGTTGGGCTAAGGTTGGTAGAAGTTTAGTGTTGGCAGTTTAAGTTGGGTAGCCTCTTCAACTATCAAGACCAAGACTCAGTTATAACTATGTCAACAAGTCATTTGATGGTCCACACCGGGTTTTATTGATCCCAGTAGCAGCATGACATGACCACAGCACAGAAGAAGACGCTGTCCACCGCAGACTGGTCAAACAGATGTTGAAGGATCGCAGTCTTCTCAGGACGGCTCTGTCCTTTCCTGTGGACAGTGTCCATGTTTGCTGTCCTCCAGCTGCAGCCCCTGACCACCTCCACATCGACCCCCTCCAGGGACACAGGTTGGAGATAAGTGCACCACCATCTTGTCGGTCTTGGAGGTGTTCAGTTCAGATTGTCCACGCTGGTATTTAAACCATCAGCTGGTATACGTCAGCATGTGTTGCCCCTGGTTTCATCCCATTCACCTATTTCCAAGTCAGGGTAGCATCAACAGGTTTACTGGTCTGATTTATGTGAACAATGACCAGGACTCAGTTCTGATTTGTTGTTGGTCAGATCGACCAGCTGCTCGTCGTCCCTCATCCTCAGTGAAGCACCGAGTGTACCTGCTGCACAGAGATGAACTCTTTGACTTGGACGTGTTATAAGAGACTCCCGGATCACCGTGTTCCCTCGCTCCTCGCTGAAGGTTTCACCTCTGGACCAATCAGAGCTCTTCACTCTGTGTCACATGGTAGCGGAGTGTCGATGAGTCACGATCACAACAAATGAAGATGGTGAAAATGATCGTCTCATCACAGCGCAGAGAGCAAGAAATTGTCAGAGTTGTTACCGCGGTGATGAGGCAGGAAGTCAGGCAGGGTTGTCTTGATTGACAGAAACCAGATAACTACGTGTGTGTGTGAGAGTGTGTGTGTGTGTGTGTGTGAGTGTGTGTGTGTGTGTGTGTGTTTCTGACACACACACACACACGTGCAGAAACTGACGTCAAACAAGCTCCATTTAATGAGCGTCTATTGTACGATGTGTCACCGAGTTCACGTCCAATCATCTCCCCGTCCTCCTCTTTCATCCACGTCCTTCCTGCTCGCTTGAATCTCTCGACTGAATGAACTCATCTTCTTTAGTTACTGCTCTGTCCTCTCTGTCTTCTGGACAGTCCAGGACAATTTAAAGTAAGTGACCGGGACGGTTTAGACACCGCAGAGCGTCCGTCATGTTTAATCAAACTAAAGTTCTGATCTCTGTGTGCTCGATGATTGTCTTTATGCAGAATGAGGTCAAAGGTCAAAGTCCTGATAATATTCCAGCTTTCTGAGACTAACGAGAAATTCTGGATTCAGTTTCAAACTCATTTTCTGTGCACACACACACACACACACACACACTTCAAACTCATTTTCTGTGCACACACACACACACACACACACACACACTGCAGGGCTTCCCCTCCGCTGCAGGAGTCGTACCTCAGTCTGAGAGCCAACAAAGACTGTAAATTTCACCTGAATTTCCTACAAAGACGCACAGAAAACCTTGACCCACAATCCCCGAGAGCCTTATATAAGGGTTAGCAGTGTGTGTGTGTGTGTGTTTGGGCAGATGTTTTATGGCTCTGCACACTGACATTTAAAAGGAGAAAGACGCTGAAAAACGTCTCTGCAGGACGGACGGATGAGGGACGAGGGAGGAAGAGGAGAGGAGGGAAACGTTCCCACCATAAATCAAAAACACAGACAGCTCAAAATGTTTCGTCCTCAGCAACGGACAGAAGACAGAGAGAAGTCTCCGTGACGTCCCCGCAGACTGTCTAAAACCTGGACGTAGTCTCCGTGACGTCCCCGCAGACTGTCTAAAACCTGGACGTAGTCTCTGTGACGTCCCCGCAGACTATTTTAAATCATAATAACGTGTCCGTGACTGTTCAGTCTTTTCTTTCATGTTTTCAATTAAACAGCTCCGCCCCCTGATGGTCGTCAAATCGTCCGTCATCAAAGCTTCGACTGACGTCTTTTAAAGTTTGGTTTTGACAGATTTGCACACACACACACACACACACACACACACACACACACACACACCGGTGGGGGAACACACTGTTCTTCAGCAGGAGATGTCAGATACAATCAGTCTGATTGGCCAAAAGCGAACATTGTGTTTCCCATGAGGCCATGTGGCCAGCGGCGGTCCCAGACAGACAGGAAGTGAAGGAGCGAGATTAGAGAAAGGTGAAGAAGAGAGGGACAGACGTCTACATCATCACACCTGGATGTTTTCAACACGACGAAGAATTTAACTAACAGATGACAGTTTGCTGCCGGGCCGTGAGCTCAGAGGATCTCAGGCCCAGCAGTCAGCAGCTTCTATGGACATGATGGCAGAGGAGAAGAGAGTGAAGAGGAACATTAACTGGTGGCCGACAGCGTCACACTCGAAGCGTCTGACTGATGAACATAGAACCTGCTGCAGACAGCTGCGTGGACGTGCATGAGGGAGCGTCTCTGACAGTAAACACCAACATGAACTCTGCTCACACTGTAACTGATCCGTCCTGCGTGTCCGGGCTGGTCTGGGATCCTTTAACCTGCAGAGGAATGTGACTGAACTGACAGTAACGCTGTGCTCAGGTCGGAGCTTTTATTTTGTAGTTTGTCCAATCAGGTGCAGACAGGTTGGCGTTCAGGTCACGTTTGATGTCGTGCTGTAGTGCAGTGTCTTTGTTGTTTGTTACTTTGACTCATGACACTTTTCATGTGATCGTCAATATTTTTGGGTGTTTCTCCCACGTGCTCTGTCTGCCATCTGTGTGTGTGTGTGTGTGTGTGTGTGTGCGTGTGTGTGTATGTGTGTGTATGTGTTGGTCAGATGGTCTGTCTAGACGTGTGTGTGTTCAGTCGGGTCGGACACGGCATCGTCTATAGGTTCTGTTCTCTGTCTGTCAATCTTTGTCTCTCTACCAAACTATCTGACCGCCCACGCATCACATCATCACATAGAAACACGCAGACAGCCAGACAAACAGTATGACCTGAGAACACACACACACACACACACACACACACACACACACACACGTGTGAGCCATGAGTAATTGTCTGAATCACGCTGACAAAGTCAGAGAAAGTAAGTCAGTGTACTCGTGCTGTCTGTCTGAGTGTTCCAGATCAACATGAAGATTCACAGAGTAATCCCACTGTGTAACTATGTCCAGCTGTACTCGAGTATTTACTCTGATTACATTACTTCTGATCAAACAGCCAATCATCATCCAGGTCCCCAGCAGCAGCTGATCTCACTGCCTAGTCCAGCAGCAGTCAGCCCAGCTCGGCGTCTGTCTTTCAGCCTTTTATTTCACCAAGCTCTCACCAACCACTAAAAGTCAGTCCCACATTTACTCTTGTCCGGCTGACGGACTGAGCTAACAGCAGCTACAGCTGTCAGCAGGTTACTTCACTGTCCATCATAAACTCTGTAAATCACAGAGAGTTGAGGCGGAGCAGCAGAAAATGACCCACTGTTATCACTTTAGTAGTCACATGGTGTTATTCCTGAGCTGCATGTGTGTGTCAGAAACACACACACACACACACAGTTCTCTGGGTTCTGTCAATCAAGACGACCCTGCCTGACTTCCTGCCTCATCACCGCGGTAACAACTCTGTGATGAGACGATCTTCGTTTGTTCTGATCGTGACTCGTCGTGACCCAGAGTGAAGAGCTCTGTGCAGACTACAGCTGAGAGAAAGTTCAGCTTCCTTTAATGTTGCAGTCAACACAACATGTAGACTATCAGCCAGACACGTCCAGCTTTTACGTCTGACTCAAACCAGCGAGCTTCAGTTTCGTGATAGCGCCTCTAGAGGTGACAGTGAGTCACTGCAGTCTGTCCTCAGTGGAACATCAACAAACGGAGCTAACGGTTCTCTGAAGCTCGTCGTAGTTTGGTCAGAGCCCTGTCTTGTCTCCAGACTCTCAGTCCAACATGAGGACAGAGCTGCTGCTGTCAGCCCACAAACAGCTGCTGAGGCTGGGGGCGCTGCAGAGGACAGACCTGGAGGCAGAGCCGGGTTCTGGTCTGATCCGAAAGGAAGAGACGAAGTTTGAGCTGATGGAGCCAACCTCCACCCAGAGAAGAAACATTTGAAACTGTTCTGAGGACAGAGCTGACAGGAGTCAGCTGGTTCAGAGGCGAATCAACAGAAGACCTCTGAGTGGAAACACTGTTAAAATACAGTGTGTGTGTGCGTGTGTGCGTGTGTGTGCGTGTGTGTGTGTGTGTGTGTGTGTGTGTGTGTGTGTATGTTGCAGTCAGGTTATATAAGCGTTCAGGTGTTTATTAATCCAGTGGAAACTGAGACGCTGAGCAGATGATCAGAGTGAAGACTCCTGAGGTGTTAGAGTGTGTGTGTGTGTGTGTGTGTGTGTGTGTGTGTGTGTGTGTGTGTCATCATGTGCAGTC
Source organism: Larimichthys crocea (assembly GCF_000972845.2). Taxonomy (NCBI): domain Eukaryota; kingdom Metazoa; phylum Chordata; class Actinopteri; family Sciaenidae; genus Larimichthys; species Larimichthys crocea. Next base: position 79,148 of record NW_020855872.1, read on the forward strand.
ATTTCCCTGTGGTGGAAATCATCCTTTATTAAACGCTCTAATCCTATTTTGACGACTCTGCAGAGTAAAACGATAGCAGGCCAGGAAATTAAACAGACGACACACACCAGAGTGTGTGTGTGTGTGTGTGTGTGTGTGTGTGTGTGTGTGTGTGTGTGTGTGTGTACAGGAATGTGTTGGCTGGCCTTTCAGCAGCAGGATGATGAATGAGATGAATGAACACAGTCTGTTTCACAGGCCTCGCTCAGTCGCTGATCATATTTTGGTTTTTGCAACTTTTGTCCTGATGGTGGCGCTACAGGAAGTGTCAGCAGAATGCTTCCTGTTTGACCCGGTCTGAGTGACTGTGAGGCTGCTGCAGTCATCTCTGTCCGGGCCTCACTGATCACTGAACAGAACCAGAACCACAGAACTTTATTCAGACAGGATCAGATTTTATTCACAATATATTTGCTGCTGTTTCCTCTGATGTCCTCTGACTGCTTCAGTAACACCACAGAAGTGTCCTTAACGACACACAGGTGATCTTAACGACACGCAGGTGTCCTTAACGACACGCAGGTGTCCTTAACGACACACAGGTGCCCTAACGACACGCAGGTGTCCTTAACGACACGCAGGTGATCTTAACGACACGCAGGTGTCTTAACGACACAGAGGCGATCTTAACGACACGCAGGTGTCCTTAACGACACGCAGGTGTCCTTAACGACACGCAGGTGTCCTTAACGACACACATTTATGACGATCCATCTATAAACTGGATCATATTTCATGCAGAATATATTTTCTGAGGTGACTTACAGATTTATGATTGACAGACTGATAGGTGGAGGTGACCTGCAGACGTGATGTTGACCTCCGTCTGTCTGACGTGGTTTACTCATCACAGTCGTTAGAGATGAACTATTAGAACACAAACACAGAGTTTGAAATATAAATGTCTGCTTCTTCATCTTCACACTAACAAACCAGCAGCACACACACACACACACACACACACACACACACACACACACTGAAGTCAGGGTCAGGCTGCAAGTTATCAGTCCTGTTGAGTCTTTAGTGTCGCTGTGGAGGACAGAACAGGGCCGGACGATATCACTGTCACTGATAGTGTGTGTGTGTGTGTGTGTGTGTGTGTGTGTGTGTGTGTGTTCAGTTTGAATCTCAGACCTTGACTGCAGATACTTGTCACTTTTTAACATTCCTTAAAGCTACATTTCCTCACAAATTCCTAATATTGGTAGAGTGGAGGGTCAGAGGACCTTCATGGTCCGGTCCGGCTGCTGAGCCCGGTTCTGTTGCTGCTAACGGCAGATTCCGTTACGACTGGTTCTGCTAAAACTATGTGTCCATCATAAAGTGTGTAAATCACAGAGTTGGTGGATAAATATAATAATAAACATGGATGTGCTTGTTCCTTCCGTCATAGTTTCAGTTCATCGGTCGTTTCTGCTGAGCTGTAGCTAAAAGGAACTTAGATCCAGTCTGTGTTGGTTCAAATCTTCCAAAAATGACTCAAGTCTTTCCAGAAATAATCTCCCTGGCTGCTATACATACACACATCCATATATATGCATTACATATAGTTGATGTTTTACTGTGGGAGAACAAGGTCAGATGACAGAGGGGGAAGTATTGGATGGGGAGATGATTTAAGGAGCACAGGGAGTCTGGGAGATGAGTTTTCAATTCACGGCAGCAGTAGGGGAGTAGAAGCAGTAAATATACAGATATGACAGCACGAATCCCTCTGGACTGCCGGAGAGGAAACATGTACGACTGGACAGGAACCAGCCGATCCAGTCTGTAACCTGCATGTTAGGAGACAAAGAACATGAAAACAAACCCAGGAACAATCAGCAGGTTATACAGAAAATGTTCAGAGCTGTTGGAAGCATCAACCTCAGCATGAATAGAAGCTTCTGATAGAGACTTTCTGTTGAGGAGCTAAAAACATGCAGAGAATGATCAACGGGAGGCTCAGGGTATAAACACGACTGATTATCTGTGGCCTACTTTGGTTTTATCAGCACTGAGAGCAGCCTTGACATGGTGTGACGTGGTTGGCGTGCAGTTGGAGTAGCCTTGTGTTTTTCATGCAATCATGGACTTGGAGTATGGAGATCAGTCATCAGGTGACCCGGCTCTTTTGTTTACGCCTGAGAACGGCTGCTAGCATTAGCAGTGTTAGCATACCCTGTGTAAAGAACGGCGATTACCAGCGATCACCGCAAGTGAATTTCCACGCTGTGGATCAATAAAGTCGATCGGATCTGATTTTATTCATAAGGTGTTCAGTGCATCTGTCACGTCTCCACCCAAATTCTTTATAAATCTAGAAAAGAAGCGGGCCGAGCACGGAGCCCTGTGGCACCCCGTCACTCCTCAGACCTCAGAATATGTCACAGAAAGGTTTAAAACTCCATCGTCTGGTTTCTTTGAATGATTTTAAAGTTGTTGTGTTGTTGTTCTGCTTCTCGACTCTGAGGCCTCCTGCTGGACAGAAACGGTGTTTGCTCGTTTCCGTAGGAACACGTTGAAGTTGTGTACCACACCGCCTCTGTGCTGTGTGTCAGACTGAACCACACTGAACCCGGCTGATGACTAACGCCGTCCTTAACCTCTGTGGGCGGGGACGTTCGCCGCCTGTGCACATACTGCTGCGGGTATATTTGTCTTTTTTTGCTTGTTTCACTGTAATGACGATGACTAATCTAACGTGCATGACCTTTCAGTGGCGAGCTAGCCGGCCTGGTAATTAGCCAATTAGGACATTATTATCCATCATGATGCCTCAGCAGCAGAAAGTTTCCCTGTTCAGTCTGCAGTGTGCATCACTGAGAGGAAGGAGAGGAGCAGGAGGAGGAGGAGGAGGAGGAGGAGGAGGAGGAGGAGGACAGTGTTTCAGGACTTCCTACAGAGGTTTACACATGTTGACTCAATTTAAAGGTCACAACTTTGAGTGTCTGGCTCCAGAAACTTGTGATGATTAATCAGATATTGTGGAAATTAGCAGCAAAGAAAGAATCACCTCATTTTTCTGCATAAACTCAAATGAATACTGAGACGAGCGTCACCTTTTTATGGTTTCTGTTTTGTACTTTGATAACTGTGTGTGTGTTCTGACCTCTAAATTTAGCAAACATGAGCATCTTTCAGGCTGATCAAGTGGAAGTAAACTCTCTCTTATCTATAACATTAAGCCCTTTGCTTACTGTAATTATCGTGTTTGTGCCAGGTGTGTATTATTTTTGCTAAATTATAGCAAACCAAATAATCTGTACAGTATTTGCATGTAAAGCATCTTATAGATCTGTCTGCATGGTAACTATAGTTTTTACTGTACCTGCGTGCTGCCATGTCCAAACTTTAATGACTGGATGAAGTTCTCTGTGTAGATAATAATGACTCAGCTGTTCACTGTTCATGCTGATTATTCTGACGTATTCCAGGAGTTTCACCAAACGGTTTCACCAAAAATCACCAAAAACCACGGCAAAGTTTACAATGGGTGTGTGTTGGTAGAATGTTCCAGAGCTAGAGTGGAGAGGGAGAGAATCACTTGTCAAAAAATACATTTGCAAACGGCTCTTGTGGCCACAAATGTCACTCTACAGAAATAATTTCTACATAGAAACGTAGGAAAATTCGTGGGCTACGCAGCGATATCACTGCTGAAGCTGTCAGACTTATAGTTTTGGCGGGAGACGCACTGATGCTCCAGGATCACCCACCGACAGCCCCATCTACTCCCATGTAAACTGGAGAGGAGAAATTTCCCAAAGGAGCACGGGGCACCTGTTCTTTCTCTCTCTCCCCAGGTCACATTTTTTAACTTCACACACTGAAATTCAGCATTCACATGGTCGACAAGATGAGGATGCTCACGGTCATTTGGGCTTTTTGATACCACCTACCGTTTGGTATTAGTGTCCACTAGTTGGAGGGGCTTCATTTAGAGATTTTCGTGTTCTCTCAGCAGTCACTCACACACAGACAGAGCACAGCTGCAGTTACAGCTCTGACCTGCAGCTGACCCTGGTTGCTCGGCAACTCAAGCTGCCTTTGACTGACTTTATTGAGTCTCTGTGCTGCGGCAGTGTCAGTATAATGTCTGTCAGACACACTCTACATGTTATTTACACAGTTTCTAGTTGTTACTAATTTCTTTCAACCAGCACAATGAAAATACAAAATGAAGCGAGAATAGAAGAAGATAAGACTTAAAACCTGCTGTTGTTTATTGGTTTCCTTCATGTCAGACAAACTGTAACTTCTTCTGTCCCTGTTGGACTTGTGCCGTCTCGCTTTAATTTGCCTGACGGTTACTTTGTACGAGAGTGACGTAAATCGGTGACTTCCTGGAAATGAAGAGGATGTGCTGACTGTGGACACATTTGTTTTTCCTGTACAAATCGTCCATGACTGATTTACACCTGTCAATACAAATAAAGACAGAAGCCCTCACCTATGAGCTGTGTGTCTAGATGTGTGCAGATGTGGTGTGTGTGGTGTGTGTTTGGTGGTGTGTGTGTGTGTGTGTGTGTGTTGGTGCAGTATCATGTGAGCTTTGTGCTCTGTAGCATTATATCATTAAGCGCTTAAAGTCTAAAGATAAACCTGCTTTTACACCAGACTGCAGGCTGAGGTGACTCATCACAGTCAACAGGTACAGGTTTGAGCTCCTGCTTCAAGGTAGTCTGTGTGACTGTCCCTGCAAGACTGTCTAAAACCTGGACGTAGTTATCTGTGTACGTCCTCGCAGACTGTCTAAAACCTGGACGTAGTCTCCGTGACGTCCCTACAGGACTGTCTAAAACCTGGACGTAGTCTCTGTGCCGTCCCCGCAGACTGTCTAAAACCTGGACGTAGTCTCTGTGACGTCCCCGTAGACTGTCTAAAACCTGGACGTAGTCTGTGTGACGTCCCCGTAGACTGTCTAAAACCTGGACGTAGTCTCCGAGACGTCCCCGCAGAGTCAGGCTAACAGTTTCTACTTTCATTCTTTATGCTAAGCTAGGCTAACTATGTCTTTGAGTGAACCCTGCAGGTGACAGGACCCATTGTTCTCCATGGATTGTACATATACTGGAAGAAGCACTCGTTGTTCCATGTCAGCCTTGAGCAGAAACTGTGCGTGAGCCGTGCACGGTGGATGTGCTCCCCTGAACAAACTCTGGTCTTACAATCAGATCTTCCAGCCGTTCTTTCCCATGCAGGACTGTCAGAGTCCTGCTGGCTGCTGTCTGAGGGGAAATGAGTCTGCTGTTACGCCCTCTGTACTGTAAGCTAACTGTCACTGGACGGCGTTTCACAGAGCTGCTATCACACAGGGAAATGCAGTCATTTGTGATAATTGCCCTCAGTGATTTTATTCCTGTGCAAATCGTCCATGTCTGTAATTTGTCAAGAAAAACTTCCGTGTTAAATTACCCAGAGTGCTTTCTTTAGTGGATCCAAACCAGATCTCTTCCTCCAGCACCTGAAACCACGTCAGCCTCTTCAGGATGTTTCTTCTTCTACAGATAAAACTTTTGGACTGGAGGTCTTTTGCTGTACCCACATATAAAACCAGCGTCTCCTGACTTTGGTCTGTGATATGCTACGTAACTGTACTGACACAAACACCGGACAGAGGCTCTGAGAGCTGCTATATTAGCCACAGACTGTCTAAAACTGGATGTAGTCTCTGTGACCACACCCACCTGTCAGTCAAAGCGTCCCCGCTCTTAACCCTGCATAACTTTAAGCCTTAATATAATGTGAACAGGTGAGTTGTATATAAATTCACCCTCAGTACAGTTGTCATGAACGGGGAAATTAGCTACAGAGACCAAAACTGTTTTTTGTACCAGGCTGTAAACATGTTTATTTCTGCTGTGAAGTTGGACATTTGGACATGGGGACTTATGGAGACTGACTCACTTCTGGAGCCAGCCTCAGGTGGACGTTAGAGGAACTGCAGGTTGTGTCTTCAGTTCAGACATGGACGTTGATGCAGTCAGTGTTCATCCTCTGTTTGTGACGTACAGACTTTCCGTCACCTCCTGGATGTCTGAAGCATCGAGTCGGGAAACACCCTGCTGTGGTTTACTGTGTGCTTTCATACACACTCACACATTTTTACTGCTATACTTGTGAGGACCTGTATGTACAGTACAGTATCTGCAGCATCTGACTTCAACCTTAGTCCTAACGTTTTAACCTAAACCAGGTCCCAGCTGTCAAACAGCTTTTGAAGAACTGAAACCATCACCGGTCCTCACAAAGATAGAAGAGGAATAGGGCGGGGCGGGGCGGTGTCATCTGCAAGTCATTTTACTGTCCTCCTGTCATTAACAGAGACTATTTATACTGCACACACACACACACACACACACACACACAGACAGGAAGTTGTTTTAATAATTGAAAACCTGATGATTTTGCAGTGGACTTATCAGTGAGTTAAGACTGAAAGACGCCGATCACGGCCGGACCCAGGACCGAACACAACCTCTGGACCAGCAGTGAGCAGCATGACAGGGACACAGTATCCTGCTGAGAACAAAACTCATATAAGTTCATAACATTCATTTTCCGATCAGTGTTTCCAAAGTTAATGTGGTAAAACATACATGCATGCCACGTCCTTGAATGACATCACAACATCAGACATGTTCATGACAGGACGGAGTCTCCCAAAACCAGACCAAAGACTACCCAAACCACACACACACACTCACACACACACACACACACACACACACACACTCAAAATAAATGTAGTTTTCTTCACGTCTCCACACAACAGCACACACACACAAACCTCACTCCATTACCTCATCAATGCAAATCGACTCCTGCTCACGAGACGCCACACACACTCACACACACACTCACACACACACACACACACACACACACACACACACACACACACACACACACATGTTTGGCTGCTGTTTGTTGGGGTTTCCTGGTTTGTCCTGGTAGTCAAACCCACAACACACGTTACTCTGAGGTCGAAGGCAGAGTCATGCTGCCAAGGCTGTGAGTCATTAACGGAGCCGTTACAGCCGAGCTCCTTTAAAGAAAGGAAGGAACATAAAACCAAACAAAGTCATTTATTCAGAATTAACCAAGACAGTCACAAAAAGTCTGTGGGACGTCACGGAGACTACGTCCAGGTTTTAGACAGTTTGCGGGGACGTCACAGAGACTACGTCCAGGTTTTAGACAGTCTGCGGGGACGTCACAGAGACTACGTCCAGGTTTTAGACAGTCTGCGGGGGTTTTATTCAGTTGAATGTTTATGTGTGTGGTATTTATTCAGATCTCTAGAACACTTTAATATTTTCTGGGACCAGACATCGTCTCCGTTGCAGGTCGTTCCTAAGGCTCGGGCTACTTTCTGGAATAGTAAACTTTATATAGGAGTCCACTGCCGTGATTGGTTGGTTTCCAGGTATTGTGTAACTCTGTCTGTACTGCACTGAGTGTGATATGCCCCAACATATGAAACATTTTGATAGTGTTTTATTTAAGTTGGCATCTGTTGTATAATCACAGTATTACATCAGAGGGTGTGCGTTACCGTCATTATTGGCACGAGGTAATACGGTAATACTGCTGAGGTTATTCAAAGGACCAAAGACTCGTTTGATTTGTGTTTACATCCGTTAAACTTTAATGGTGAAGCAGAAAACAAAAATGAAACAATACTGTAAAATAAATTAGATAGAAAAATGCCACAAGCACATTTGATTTGTACAACAAAGCAATGCAACATACTGGAATCTTGATTTCCATATATACAGAATAAAAAATAGACTTTTTATTCTTTGTCCACTTCGTTCAGTGTCAGTATTTTTTGTGTTGATAACAGAACTAAATCTGAACAAATACAACCACTTTTAGTCCTTTTTTTCAGCTTTTTTTTTTTTTTTTTGCACTGACATTTTGTACGGGTCCGTAAAACACAGGGTGGACTATGAGGCTGTCCCAAAGAGTCCATAAGAGGGTCCACGCGCTAAAACAGTTACAACAAAAAACAGAAAATCAGATTCAAATGAAAACAGAACACGTGTGACTTCATTCAAAAGGGGACCGACACGCCAAAAAACTTTTGGTGAACAAGTCAAAATACTGATATAAACACGTAGAACACGGAAACACTCATTTAGTTTTCTCCCCAAAAAACAAAAAAAACGACAACGAGGCGACTGTGGATTGTCTTCTTCAGTTCACAATGAGCTAAAAACTCAAGAGTAAAGCATTGTGGGAAGTGGAGTCTTTCAAGATGAGCAAAACATGTATTAATTAATCTGAAAAGCAAAAATAAAACTTTTTTATTTCAGGGATTTTAAATGATTAATTTCAGTTTCATTGAACTCTTTGGCCTATTTCACTGTGACTGTAGCTGACAGGGATTTTTACTGTTTTATTGTGAATCTCCCCAATAAATCCTTTTTTAATGTCACAGTTTAAAGTTGTTCATGGTGGCTCTGTGGACGTTTACAACGTTCTTCATGTTTGTTTATGTGAAAAGACAAACTGATCCAAAGCAAATTGTTTGGTTAGTTTGTCCTGATTTAAGAGCATCACCACCTCCACTTTAACGTGAAGCAGAGACAAAGATACGTGATGACGTGGAAACCTCCAGCTTCTCTCTACAAATACAAAGTGAATCTTATTTTTCTATTTCTGACTCAGTCTTTAGCTTCCAGTTTGTCTCGTGACTTTTGGAAGGTTGAGATCTTCTCTGTGTTCATGTTGGTAATAAATAAGACGTCATGTTGGAAATAAAATGTGCATTTCAACATCATTGAGCTGTTGACAAAAAAATGAAATGTCGTATTTTAGTGATACTTTAATACTTAAGTTCATTTGAGCGTGATTGTTTCGTGTCTGCGTACTTTTGGATGTTCAGTGTTGAATCTCTCTGACAGCTGACACGTGTTTTCTACAGCGACCTGAATCTCGCCGTGCACGCTCTGCGACGCTGCGACGCTGCGTTGGTGCTCAGAGTTTCCTCGTTAACTCCTCCTGCATCCGTGAGTAGCTACATACTCTGAGTCTTACTTCCTGTATTCAGTGTATTCTCCTGTAGAGTCGAGACCAATGACAGTCATGAACGGGGAAATTAGCTACAGAGACCAAATCTGTTTTTTGTACCAGGCTGTAAACATGTTTATTTCTGCTGTGAAGTTGGACATTTGGACATGGGGACTTATGGAGACTGACTCACTTCTGGAGCCAGCCTCAAGTGGACGTTAGAGGAACTGCAGTTTGTGGCACTTCCTGTGTTGGCTTCACTTCCCAGCCACGGAGGTTGCCGCTTGGCAGAGACAATGCGGCAATGTCGCGATGGTCAGCCGTGCCCGGTGGACTTCAGGCGTCACGGTAACGTTTCAGCTTAACGTCACGGGGATCAAACCTGTGAGCTTCTCAGATCTGAACAGGAAGCTCCTAATCTGGCTACTCTGAGCACGAGTGACACTATAGTGCAAGAAAATGAAAACGTTTGTAACGTTTCTTAAAAAAAACAAAAAACAGACATAATAAACAAAATGCAGCCGAACAAAATATTATTAACAATAATATTATTATTAATATACTTACTGACAACAATAATAATAATTATAACATCAACACGGTAACCATGGTAACGTAAAGAAGTGTTTGGTTCCAGCAGCCGGGCCAACTTGTTTCTTTCAAGTATCTCTCAACA
>NW_020855872.1:93865-96365 GCF_000972845.2 Larimichthys crocea
TCTTCTTCATCATCCTCCAAACATTCCTAACTCTCCCATCAGCCCCTGGGTGTATTATGACATTGATTTGATTTATCAGACGAACAAAGCTAAACAGAGATCCTGCCAACATGTGACACCAACACGGAGAGTCCCCATCAATCTGAGTAATCCCCGAATACACAGACTCATGACATCATCCCAAATGTTTAACAGCCAATACGGAGACTACGTCCAGGTTTTAGACAGTCTGCGAGGACGTCACAGAGACTACGTCCAGGTTTTAGACAGTCTGCGGGGACGTCACGGAGACTACGTCCAGGTTTTAGACAGTCTGCGAGGACGTCATGGAGACTACATCCAGGTTTTAGACAGTCTGCGGGGACGTCACAGAGACTACGTCCAGGTTTTAGACAGTCTGCGGGGACGTCTCTGAGGGGGTGTGGTTATTGAGAGGAGGCGGTCTTGATTTAGGAGACTGCTAATTCTAAATTAGACTGTCAGTGACTGAACAAGCCCTCGTCCTCTGTTTACTGAGAGCATGACACACACACACGCACACGCACACACACACACACACAGACACACACACACACAGACACACATCTGTCCAAACACACTGTGTGTTGGTCATTGTTCATCATAATCCCTCCTTCAATGGAAGAGCTGCGTTCAACAGGCTGAGCAAACCTGTGTGTTCATGTGTGTGTGTTTATGTGTGTGTTTGTTTATGTGTGTGTGTGTGTGTGTGTGTGTGTTCATGTGTGTGTTTATGTGTGTGTTTGTTTATGTGTGTGTGTATGTGTGTGTATGTGTCCTCCAGCTGTTTGTGTGAATGTGTGTTTTTGTTTGTGTATTTGGTGAGTGTGTTGTTTGTGTGTTTTCACATTAGTAAGAGTTTCTCCTTCTGTTATTTATATGTTCAGCAGACAGACAGACAGACAGACAGACAGGCAGACAGAGAGACAGACAGAATCTGTTGTGTTTATAGTCTGCAGCTGTCTCTCTCTCTCAGGTTCTGACAGATGTGCCGGATCAGTGTGAGGACTTCCTGTGCTCTATAACGGGGACGTTAAACGTCCGTCTGTCCGTTTACGTTAACGGGTGTGTGTGTGTGTGTGTGTGTTACAGGGTAGGACTGTCTCTTTAGTTTACATTAGGAGGGGTCACACATCTCCCCCACTGATAACACACACACACACACACACACACACACACACTCAGCCTCTGTGTTTACTCGTACGCCGTGTTGGTGAATTTAAAGGATTAATAACTCCACATGAATCAACCCAGAGGAAACGTCTGAACGATTCAGCTCCTACAAAGTGTTCAAGTGATGATGTAAGCGATGATGTAAGCGATGATGTAAGCGATGACAGTGTTAATGAAGTTAAGAGGAAACTGTCCATGGGCGTGTGGAACCTCAGCGAGGACTGTCAGGCTCGGCCTTGTCTGCACGGGACAAAACAATCTGCAGAGAGTCGACGCCCTGCTCGGCCTTATTGGCACCACATGTGAGTCAGTCAGTCAAAACACACACACACACACACACACACACACACACACACACACAGACACACACTGAGCAGCTCTGGATGTGAAACTAAATCTGCGTAACGCCGCCGAGCAGCCGGTAAACAAACGTGGCGAGAGGCTGACGAGAGGAATATCCTCAGTGTCAAAGTCACGGTCAGCACACAGGAGATCATACGTTTCCATATTTTTAAAGATTGTTTTTGGCCTTTTCAAGCTTCATTGGACAGAGACAGCTGAAGAGTGACAGGAACGTGGACAGAGAGAGAGACGGGGAACGACATGCGGGACAGAGCCACAGGTCGGACTCGAACCCTCGGCTTCCACAGCGAGGACTGAGCCTTCGCACACTGAGCCTTCGCACACGGGGCGGCTGCTCTATCAACTGAGCAAACGCCGCCAAAGGAGACAATATTTTTGAGATTATTTCAGAAAACAGACGGTGGTCAGAGTGCAGGACGGGCGAGGACACAGTAACCAATCACAGCTGAGATCTGCGTTCAATCCAGATGACGGTAATCTGCAGAGATCCAATCGGATCGCACGACACAGAAACACGACCCGGACGTGAACTGACGTGAAGGTTGATGCTCCGGATGGTTCAAACCGAGGTGACGATAAAGAAGACGCCTTCGCTTTGTGGTCAGACAGCTCGGTCTGAAGAGTCTGTTACGTTACGTGTTACGTTACATTACGTGTTGCGTTACATTACGTGTTGCGTTACATTACGTGTTACGTTACGTGTTACGTTACATTACGTGTTACGTTACGTGTTACAACTGTGGGAACCTTCAGACCGACTTCATGTCATGTTTGATTGTTTTCATTGTTTCAGCTGATTTTATGACGGGCTTTTTATTTTCAGACAAACCTGATTTCTCCCGGGACGTCTCAAAGTTTTGAACTAAATCCAAGACCCAGCTTGTAACTGTCTGTCTGTCTGTCTGTGTATCTGCCTGCCTGCCTGTCTGTCTGTGTGTCTGTCTGT
>NW_020855872.1:101365-103604 GCF_000972845.2 Larimichthys crocea
GACAAGAAGAAGACAGAACGACATGAGAGACAGACAGAGAGCAGAGACAGGACAGGCATGCAGACAGAAGGACGACAGACAGGACAGAGAGAGAGACAGACAGAGAGAGAGAGAGAGGAGAGAACAGAGACAGACCAGACAACAGACGACAAGAGACGCGAGAGACGAGACAGAGAGGAGCAGACAGAGAGAGTACGACAGACAGCAGAGAGACAGACAGACAGTTACAGAGAGAAAGACAGACAGATGAGAGAGACGAGAGGCGTACAACAGATAAGACAGACAGACAGACAGACAGGACAGACAGACAGGGAGTCACACGAAGAACAGACAGACCAAGACAGACAGACAGACAGACACAGACCGGCAGCAGGCAGGCAGGCCGACAGAGGACGCGTCACAGACAGACAGAGACAGACAAGGAGGCAGCAGACACGGAGAAGAGACAGGAGTCACACAGGACAGACAGACAGACCGACAGCAGGACAGACGACAGACGGGCAGACAGACAGACAGCAGACGAAAGGACAGTCGACAGCGACAGGAGATCAGATCAGACAGACAGACAGGACAGACAGGACAACAGACCAGACAGCAGAGACAGAAGACAGACAGGAGAGTCACACAGACAGACAGACAGAGACAGACAGACAGCAGACACGAAGTCACGACAGAGACCAAGGAGCAGACAGACAGACACGCGAGAGGTCAACACAGAGCGTTTTCCCCTTCGACACGTACTCATTCACAGCCGACCGGGGAGGGAATGAAGGAATCCCAGCTTTGCTCCATTAACAGGCGAACAGAGGGAGGGAGGAATAACATAAAGAAAGAGAAGGAGGGAGGACGGGAGGAGGGAGGAGTGGAGGGTGAATGTAAAAGTTGGAAGGTGGTATCGAGTTCACGAGCGAGATGGGAGGAACTGGGTGGGAGGAGAGGGATGGGCGGGAGGAGGGAGAGAGGTATATTATGGTTAGAGCGCGGGCAGAGGAGAAGAGAAGAGAGAGGAAGAGATCAGAGGGAGGGAAAGAAAGAAGAGCGAGGAGAGCAGGACGAGAGTCCAGGCCCCACCCGCGTTAAAAACCATCAACTGGTGAGCGAGCGGAACGCATTCAGAGAGAGAGAGGAAAAGAGGTTAAGAGAGAGAGAGGAACTCCCTGTCGTCTGGGATAACTTAGTCAAACTTGCCTCCAACACACACACACTCTGAACGCAACATTGAACGCAAACTACTGAACGCACACTCTGAAAGCAACACTATGCAGCGACTCACACCGGGAACCCGGAACTTGGTTTTTTTCCTTCTGCGTCTTTCACATCCATTAATACACAATCTGAGAGTTCTTTATTCTTCTTGCTCGTACTTGTTTTTTTTTCTTTCTTCTTCGTGACGCTCCACATTTCCAGCCATCTGTCCAGACAAAAAAATAAGATTACTCATTTTTCTCTCGGTCTTCTCCTTCTTTCGTGGTGTCCTCCTTCTCCTCGTTTTTCCTTTTCTTCTTCCCTCCGTCTTTCGCAGGGGACTGTGAGCTGAGCTGAACTTTGCGCTTCATAACTTCGGAGGCTTGACGGAGAGAGGAAGCTTTTCTTTCTTCAACACTTTTCACCACTTTCTGACTTCACCTGCATCCGGCAGCATCACCAAATCGCCGACACGACAGCCAATCGGACAGCTCCTGCCGTCATGTCGGTCTTGCCTCTGCTCAGCTGGACCGTCTGCTCCTGGTCCAGAGCTGTGGCTCGTCCTGGACCCGGCTCAGCCTCCTTCTTGACCGTCCATCCTCACCACCAGCCGCTGCCGGACGTTGCCTCCCATTGCCCCTCCTGGCCTTGGCGAGGATGAGGAGGAACGAAGCGGGAACGGCGCCGGACGACCAAGAGGAGGAGGCGGCAGCGGCGGCAACTCAGCAGGACGTGTGGTGGAGGCGGTAATAGAGCACATCCTCAACTGCTTCACCTCCAAGCCCAGCCCCAACATCACCCGGCCCGTGCCACGCGCCGCTCTCCTCACCGTGCCTGCGTAAGCTCCACGTGGGGCGAGTGGCGGAGGAGGGCAGCGTGCAGATCGAGGGGGGAGGAGGAGGCAGTGCGAGGGCGGGGAAAGCCGGAGAGGCGGAGGAGGAGGGGGAGGCGCTGCAGCGGCCGTTGGCGGCGGCTCGGGCTGGAGACGGCGGCGACGCACCGGAGACGACGGAGATCACCACTTCGCAGAGGCCGGTGAGTACGCACGGCTCAG